>NC_059167.1:51945313-52245313 GCF_019923935.1 Bubalus bubalis | reverse complement strand
AAAAAAAAGCAATATACACCATTATTATAAACAGTTTCCGTATCCTGGTGTTCTAGAAGAACTTCTGGGGTTAAATTTAATTTTATTACATTTAAATGTTGGCGGGGGGTGTGTAATGCCCCACCCGAGAATATGCAGATGCAATTACCAGTGGGTCTTATTGATTGTTACAGGTATGAGTATTGACTTCCCTCCCATCTAATATTCTGGGATGTAGACAGTGCAGGGTTGGCGTGGAGCCCTCCAGCTGTCTAGGGTGCAGGCTCCCTCCCATTTTCCACTCTGTCACCCCTAGGGTGTGGCACTGATCTTTATGGACTCTGGCCACCACCTGCCAATTTGGAGCAAGAGAGGGAGGGTGAGGGGGGCCACACCCACTCCTTTCTTTATGACGAGTCCTAGGGCTTGCGCACATCCCTTCCGCTTCCGTCACCTGCCCACACCTAGACACACAAGAATCTGGGAATGAATTCTTTATGGTGAGCAGCTCTGTGCCCAACTAAAAGCCAGAGACTGTATTACTCAAGAAAAGGAAGCCTAGTGTTGGGAACAACTCACAGGAGCCAACACAGTTCAGCCTCCTGTCTGCCCAGGAGCTGATGGCTCAGGTGGGAAGAAGTCTGCAGGGAGGAGGAGACGAGTCGATGCAGGAAACTGTGACTCAGTGCTTACCCAGTCTGCTAGGGAGTTCCTGGGGTAGTTTAGTGCTGATGGTATTTTTGGTTTCACGAGGAAAGGTTTCATTTGAATTAAATTATCACTGAGCGATTTTTGGACTTTCCATTTGATATGAAAGCTGCGCAGAGGCAGTTGTTTAAGAGAGGAAAAAGCAAGTGCTGACTTCCTGGCATGATACAGCTCATCCTCTGTATGGCTGCTGAAGCCAACCTGGCACTCAGGAAGAGGCTGTGTTCTCCTGTTGGACAGGAGCAAGTTCACAGAGCACTAGCCTCAGACTAAGTTCCTCTGAAACCATGTTCAAGTGAGGCCAAGCGAGGCCACTGCCCAATTTCCTCTAAGCACAGACCAAAATACAGTTCCTGTACAACCCAATATACCCACCAAGCATCCTCACCAACTCCCTGTCCCCTCCACCCCCAACTAATAGACGTAGCCACTGCTACTTTACCATTTTATGATCTTCTTGGTCATCTCATCACTGCTCACTGTAAATAACATTTATTGAGATACTCAATCCTAGAATCACCACATTTTCTGACAGCACCCAATCTAGAGCAAACCCTTGCCTCCTTAGAACTCCCTAAAAACCACCCAACACAAGCCCGTCCTGGAAGAGATTCTGGTGCCTTCTTTCTGAGAAGGTCCTTCTGTTCCCCATGGATCCCACTCTCCCTCAATAAATAATGAAGCCAGCTTGTGCAACCATGTATAATCTTGGTGGCCTCTGACTTTAAGGTGTCAACATATTGTATAGTGGAAGCAGTAGTACTGTCCTGTACATTTAGAAAATCTGTGTTCATTTAAAGGAGACCTGACTGCAACCTTAGGCCAGTTTCTTAACCTCTGAAAGCTTCAGTTTCCTGATCTATAAATTGAGGATGGTAATATCCACTTCACCAGGCTGTGAAGGTTAAGTGAAGGAATATATGGGCAAGTGCTTTTAAAATTACAAAGTACTTTACAAATCTAAGGCATTTAATTTTGATTATGACAGGGAAAATAAGGACAAATTCTGTTTTTTCTGAGATATAATTTGAGCCAGGGTCAATAAGTAGCTCAGTTTATAACTTAATTATATCAGTAAGTAATTTTGCATTCATAGTCCTCCTGTATCTGTACGTGGGAAAGAATTAGCAACCAAGAGGCAGATCCCTTGGCATTTCTATCCAAACCAGGGCAGTTTCAATAGAGCCCTCTTGAAAAGAAAGTTTTTCTGAAGAGAAGATAACAACAGTCATTTGAATAGAGAAAATGAAACAGGCAAAAGTCAAATTATGATATATTTTGTGTCATACCTAAGTAATTAGAAGATAACCCTTTTTCTTAATAACCTTTATAAAATTTTCATTTGGCTTCTGAAGCATAAAGGAAATCTCTAGAACCAGGACATATTTCAGCTTGTTATTTCTCAGGATCACTATCACCCCAGATTTGTGAAGAGATGAAAAGAGGTTACCTGAAGCAATGGAGTAAGAATCCACTCTATCTTTTGCTTTATGTGTGACCTTGACCAAGTACAAGACCATCACTTCCCTCATTTAGAAAATGGAAATAGAGACGCTTGCCTTACAACTGCAGTTGTCTTGGGTTTCCTTGGGGGACTGGTTCTAGGACCTCTGCAGATACTAATATCCTCAAAAAGTTCCTTTATTTAAAATGGCATTGTATTTGCATATAACCTAGCACATCCTCCCATGTACTTTGAATCATCTCTAGATTGCTTCAAATACCTTGTACGGTGTGCATGCTATGTAAATAGTTGCTAGTACGTTGCAAATTCAAGTTTGCTTTTAGGAACTTTCTAGAATTGTTTTTTCCCCAACATTTTTGGCTTGCAGCTGGTTGAATCTGTGGCTATGGAGGACTGACTGGACCTGAGCCACCACTCCAATAGGAGCATGTGAAAACTCTTAGTTGTGAAGTGCCATATATTCAGGAAAGAAATAATTATATTCCTGGTTGTATTATTTTGTTGGGAGTGGGCCCAAAGGACTGCTTCAGTATAGCAAGCTGTATTTGAGTGCTGATTTTGTGCCATTCACATGTGTGATAAATTGTACCACCACTCTTGCGAGCCACATAGAGAACCAAATTAAAGGAGATGTTTGTGCCTCAGCGGCAGTACTTGTAGTCATAACCTAACTGTGAGTACAGTGCTTACTCCAGATAGAAGCCTAGAAGGCACCCTAGCCTCTCGCTTCTGTATTTCAGACAACAGATGTCATCAAGTTGGCAGCTGATTCTACCAGGCAGAGTTAGACTTGATTGGAGTCTGAAAGTCTTGGAGGCTTTCTTTGCAGCAAGGAGTTTACCTGTTAAACTGGTTTCTAGAAAAACCAACCAGGATGTCATATTTTCTTTTATGTGAGAATTGGTTACTATGGTAGGTAGCTTGGAATGATGCTAAGGACTAGTCTCACCAGAAAACAGGTGAGAGTGTTTCCTTTCTCCACTTTAGAGATGCCCTAGGGTGACAGACTAAAGTCATAAGTGCCCTTACCACAAACATTCTCTTGTGGGCAGAAGTGTAGAGTGTTCTTACCTTCCAACATCATTTTATATTTTGGGTTAGCAAACATCTTTTATTTGCCTTCAATACTGTACCTTTACATACATAGACCTTGTGTATTCAGTTTATAATGCACTGTACATACACCTCATCGGTCAATTATAAATTTAATAAGATCAATCAAGAACTGAGGAGTGCTAAGCACTGTGCTCGGTAGATTCTGGAAGTTCAAAGCAAAAGTGACAGATTTCCCTGTCCACATAGGACTCAGAGTTGAGTCAGAGAATCAGTGAGAGCTGGACAATAAAAAAGGCTCAGCGTCAAAGAACTGATGCCTTCGAACTGTGGTGCTGAAGAAGACTCTTTAGAGTCCCTTGGGCAGCAAGGAAATCAAACCAGTCAATCCTAAAGAAAAAAAAAGAATCAACCCTGAATATCCATTGGAAGGACTGATGCTGAAGCTCCAATACTTTGGCCACCTGATGCGAAGAGTCGCCTCACTGGCAAATACCCTGATGCTGGGAAAGATTGAAGGCAGGAGGAGAAGGGGACGACAGAGGAAGAGATGGTTGGATGGCATCACTGACTCAATAGACATGAGTTTGAGCAATCTCCGGGAGGTGGTGAGGGACAGGAAGCCTGGTGTGCTACAGTCCATGGGATTGCAAAGAGTCAGACACGGCTGAGCAACTGAACAACAATAAAATGTTGAGACAACAAGTCCAACCCAGCCATTGAGGTGGGTCCTGGATTCTGCACATTTCTCTTCGTGACCCTGGGATTCCCAGATGGCTCAGTGGTAAAGGATCCCCCTGCCAGGGCAGGAGATGTGTGTTCAGTCCTTGGGTTGGGAAGATCCCCTGGGGGAGGAAATAAAAACCCATGCCAGTATTCTTGCCTGGGATAATCCCATGGACAGAGAAGCCTGGTGAGCTGCAGTCTATAGGGTTACAAGAGAGTTGGATACGATTGAATGACTGAGTGAATACTTAATACTTAATGGCCCTATCATCATTTTGGTTGGTTGGTTTTGAGGCTCTTTTCATGGATGAGGAAAACGAGATTGAGTGATCTTACGTGACTGCTGTGGTCTTTTCGTGAAGGTGACCTAACTTGTAAACAATGGCCTTTTCCAGCATCTCCCACCTGCCGTCACTACCCCACACTCTACCTGTCACTCCTTTCATAGCATGCTGCCATTTCAAGATGACAGATTAACGTCTCTGTTAATGGACCGAGGAGCCTGGTGGACTGCAGTCCACAGGGTCGCAAAGAATCAAACACAACAACTGAACAACAGTTATACAGAAATTGTTTTTGGGGTTGACTGTTCTCTCCAGACATTTAGTGAAGTGCGCTAGTTATCTGGACACGTATTAAGTCTTATTTCACTAGCAGACTGACCTCTTCATCAGCTGATGTTCTGTTCACTTCAAGGTGTTCCCATTTCTAAGCTTTCCTGGCTTTACCTTTCCCACATAGATGCTCTTTCTGCCCAGGATCTGCCTGAGTGGTGAGCCAGGTGCCATCCCCATTCCCTCCAATGGAAGTTTTACCTTTGCCAAGCAGTGGACAAGTTTACCCTTCTTTTGGTGTTCTTCGTGTTTTTTTAGAAACAGGTTTGAGGAGGGGGGAAGGTACATTTTGCAAAGTATTTATAGTGTGAGGGCATAAATAGGAGAAATTAATGAATTAAATGGTATCCCCATTCTCTCTTGATGTTATCACAGTAACTCATTTATATGGCACCACCAGTTTACAAAGGACTTCCTGTCTTCTATCTCACTGATCCCTCACTAGCAACCCTGAGATGGTGGGAACAAGGCAGTTTTAAGTAAGTCCCCAGGCCACCCAGCCAGTACATGGCAGAAGAAGAATCTGAGTCCATTCTTGAGGCTCCCAGTCCTGGGCTTTCCCTCTCTGCCAGGTCATGGCAAAATATGGACTTAGTGACATAGAGTTGGCTCAGGCGCTGAGAGTGGTTGTTACTTACTTTATTCCTTCCAGCATCCAAGAGAATCTTCTCAATTATAAATGAGAGCCTCCAGCTGAACCCTGAAAACACTGCCTAAGAATCCTAAGTGCCTTCCCCCACTTCCAGGCTCCTGTTAAATCTCTGAGGGTCATGAATGCATCACAAATGAAGGGTGGCTTTTCAAGACTGCAGCCAATTGTGGTAAGATTTCCTAGGAAAAAGGGTATTTCAGAGAAATGAGAAGGTAAACTCTAGTGACTGCCAGGTTGCCATAATATAAATGGGGTACTTACCTACTTTTAAGTACTCAAATGTCAATATACATAGTAATTTGGAGGCCACATTTTCCTCCAAAGAGAATGCTTCGTAGACTGTTGTGTACATCAACTTATGTAGGTCCTTAATTAAGGATATATATATTGAGGGGTAAGTAGGAGGGTTGTGCACCATGGCATGTGGGATCTTATTCCTCGACCAGGGTTCTGACCTGCACCCCCTGCATTGGAAGTGCAGAGTCTTAATCACTGGACCACCAAGGAAGTCTCAAGGAGAAATTTTAAAGAAATCCCAAGGATTTATATGCTGTCACTGCTAAAATGAAAAGAGGGGGTGGGGTGGGGAAAAAGGTATAAAATAAGCCCTCTCAGAGAGTTTATTTCTATTACTCTTATTATGATTATGATTTTGTCATTTGAATATTCCCTTAAAGTTAATCTATGAGCACTTCAAAAAAAGTCTGCCCCAGTTCTTGAAAACCATACCTCCAACCCAAGATGAGCTTTTTTGGAATTTCTTTTAAAATTAGAACCCTGGAAGATTTACAGCTAGTAAGCCAACACGGATTTCTAGATGTGCCAGCTAGCTTATTGTCTTCAACCCGCATCAACTTCCTTTTACATCATGTGACCCACTTCCAGATTTCAAAAACTGTGACAGCATCAGGGGTAGATTCACTTCCTCCTGATGAAGTCAGAGAAAGGCGTGGGTGGGAAGGATGGGTGGGTGAGAGTGGTGGTGAAGACATTAATGCTTTAAACTTTTGGTATAGTCTTCTGCCCATAAAGACGTAGGAAAGGGGACAGCTTTCAGCGTGGGCAGAGTGGCCAGAGCCCTGAGAACAGGAAAACTCAGTCACTCTCAGCCTACGTCCAAGGACTGGTCTTGCCAGACCTACTGGTTGGAAAGAACCACCCTCCATTATATAGGAGAGATTCAAGGGGACCCAAAGCCCAGGTATTTAACATTTAGTGCAGCTTTACCTGGGGATAAATTATAAAGCAGCTAACTGGTCTGTAGGAAACAGTTGCTCAAAGGCCTGTTCAGCTTCTCAGTGGCAACAAAATAAATGTGACAAAGCTCTTACATTAAAGATTTAGGGATTCCAGTTAGGATATTTAAAACCTCATGCCAGGCAAGAGACAGTGTCACATACCTCACACCAAATTGCTGAGTCTTACAGCTGAGCATTGAGGGATTTTTTAAAGCAATATTTGAGGTGAAAGAGAGCAATTTTTACAAAAAACCTGATCAGTTTCACTTAGTGGAATAGATTAGAGCTGATTGTTCGACAAGGCTTGGGTTGGTGTTTCTGAAATGAAATTAACTACAGAGTTCTTGAAATGAGGTCATCAGGTTAGAATTCAGTTGTCCACAAAGATAAATGATGTGTGTGCCTTTCTCAGCTTACCTGGCAGCCAGGGGTAATATTTCACACTTAGGTGTGCTGTGCATTCACATTCTTTTTTCTGGTAGTCACATGCCCATTTTGTATTTTTATGTAATGAAAGAATTGAACGTTGTGTCAACAAAATTCATTCTTCACACTGGAACTACTGCTGCATACTTAAGTAATTAATTTGTAAACCTTTCTATCTTAAAAAAAAAAAAATTAATGTATCCCCAAGGGCTTGACACATGACCCGGCACAGCTATTATAGATGGAGTTAAAATGATTCAATCAGTGAATGACTGAATAAGTGAAAAATGTAGGATGAGGTTCAAGGGAAAGATTATACAGCAGTTGTTATCAAAAGAATGCCATCTCTGAAATTACTGTTATCGATGCCAAATCTCATTTATGTTTATGAATCTTTCAGAAATTTTAAAGTATCTATCAATACTATATAGCTCATTACTCTAGTTGCTGCTGCTGCTAAGTCACTTCAATCGTGTCCGACTCTGTGCGACCCCATAGACGGCAGCCCACCAAGCTCCCCCGTCCCTGGGATTCTCCAGGCTTCTAGTTAGGAGAAGCAAATTCTTAAATGTAAACTTTTTACCTAAAAGGTGTAAAACTTTTATTTTTCTAGTGGTGTTTCAGCCGTCATTGTTAAAAATCACTAGCCTACATGTGCATTTCAGGTATGAGCTTGTGTGATGAGAAGAATCTTTGGTCACCAAATAAGCTCCCTGGTCTTGCTTTCTGAGCTAATTTGCTGTAGAGACAGTTCAGGCTCCTCCCCAAGGTTCTGTCCCAGTCACTCCAGCTGTGGAAGTGGCCATCTACTGGTGGCTGTTGTATAATAAAGTCCTCTGAGGCAATCGTGAGCATGTGTGTGCTCAGTCCTGTCTGACTGTTTACAATCCCATGGGCTATAGCCCACCAGGCTCCCCTTGTCCATGAAATTTTCAAAGCAAGAATACTGGAGTGGGTTGCCATTTCCTACTCCAAGGGATCTTCCTGACTCAAGAATGGAACCCGAGACTCCTGAGTCTCCTGCATTGGCAGGCGGATTCTTTACCAAGGGTACCACCTGGGAAGCCTTCTGGGGTAATTATTTCCACACAATGATTATTAGCAAAAAGAAAATGTTGGCTGCCTCGGGGTGGTAGCAGGCTCCCTCGTGGGAACAAGAATGTCTGGAATGGGAGGTCAGGCCTAAAGAAGGTCTGCCCTCTTTGTGGCTCAAGAACAATTGCTGGCCACCTCTTTGAACTGTCTGGTTGGACTTCATCCTTTTTACACACATTCTTTGCCCTTGACCCCCTCGTCCCCACCTTGCTTTAAGCTCTCTGGTCCAAAAGGACTGACCCCACTCCACCTTTTAAACAGTAATTTGTTCAGTGGCACTGAAGCTAATGAGAGGAGGGGCGGGATTAGGGTGAGGATGAGACGCACGGGCACCTTGATGGCGGGAACCAGGGACACATGTCCCACATACAGCAGCTTTGCATATGGACAGGCCTGATTTCTTGGTATGCATCTTTCCACGGGGCTGTCTGGGCCAGTAAGAATCACCTCGACTCATACTTCTGGTTTTCAATCCAGCTTCTAGGAAGGCATTATTTCACACCCTGTGGGGGTGGAACCGGGTGTCCCAGGTGGAGGGAGACAGCCACCTCAGCCTGTCTGGAACCCAGCAGGTGGGAGGAAGCCAGCTACCCCGTCTCTGAGACACCCACAGAGATACTCGGTAGCCTTTGTCTGTCTGAGACACACAGCTTCCGAGAGCAGTGCATTCTCTCTGAGTGCCAAATAACTGGGCTTGAAATTTTAATTTTGTCAAAGCTGGTTGTCACAGTTTAATTAGAAACAGAATATTTACACAGTCTCTAAGTATCTCCCCACAAATCACTTAGTAGTTACCAGAGGGGGAAAAAATAGAAATTAGCAGAGAAATGGGACAGTACTTAATGAAGTGATATAAATGAATACCACCCACAAACATGATGTCCATCCAGATGTGATATCCTGAGAAGGATGCAACAGCACAGGACTCGAATTCCAACATGCAAAAGCTGAATCTAATTATGAGGAAACATCACACAAACCCAAACTGAGGGCCAGTCTATAAAATAAGAATTCTTTAAAATATCAACATCATAAAAGACAAAGGAAAGCTGAAAAGCTGTTGGAAATTAAAGGAAACTAAACAGATAGGAAAACTAAATACAATACATGATCCTGCACCAGGAAAAAGAAAATCTTGTCAAAGGACATTATTGGGATAATTGATGAAATCAGGGTATTGACGTGGATAAAAAGTATTGTATTAATGTGACATTTCTGGAAGTTGTTTACTCTGATTATGTAAGAAAATTCCCTTATTGAGAAATACATACTGAAGCATTAAGGAGTAAAAGGGCATGATGTATACAATCTATTTTTAAATAGTGTAGATTTAAAAAAAACAATACATATATATATAGAGAGAGGAAACAAATTGGCAAAATGTTATAGATTGATATAGAGTATAAGAATTCTTTTTTAAAAACTTTTCTGAAATGTTGAGATTACTTCAAAATAGTTTTTAAAAACCATACTTTTGTGATCCTACCATCAAAAACAAACTGAACAAAATGCCCAGTTGTCTCATTTACCCTGGGATGGCTTAGCAATCAGCTGAAAGGGCTGGAATGCAACTTCCAGCCCCTGCCTGTCCCCCGATCCATACTCCTAAATCGTATGGGTGCATGTGGACAATTCCTGCTGGGACACCAACCTGCAGGTCAACAAGTCCGGGGAACCGCCAGGCGAGATTGTTCTTCGCATCACGGCCCCAAAGAGCCAAGAATTCTCTCAGCCACAATAATGGTGGACGCAGATTGAGGTCAGTAGGAAAACAGATCTGTTTTGGGTTGTAACGTTGCACATAATGTGATGAGTGAACAGAAAAGAATGTACCCCAGTGAAGGGACGGCCTGTGAACTCCCGATCTGGTTCTGAATATTCTTATGATGCCCAGCGTAGAAAACAGGAAACATCAGTTAAAATGGGAAATGGCTGTGGGCTGAATGACTGTAATTCCTCGTCTTACTTAGAAGTTGGCATGGAATAGGCCTTCATCCGCAGCCTGACATCTCCTGAGCTTCCACGCCTTGATAATTTTGCCCTTTCTTAAGGGTGGTGCATTACCAAGCAGAGAGGCTTTTAGGCTGGAATTGCTACCTTTAAGTATGCTGAGAGATTGTGTTTTTAAAGAGCTGTTTGTTTTTCTCTGTCTCTCAGTTAAAAGCAGCCTGGCTCTGCCTCTGCTTCTGGTTCCCTCCTCCTGCCCCCTCTCTCTTTCTTAAGTAGGCGAGATCCAGCACATAGAACGACTCACAGCCCAGCTTAATAATAACCCAGCAATAAATGACATAGCCATTATCATGCTAGATGGATAAACAGAGGGACAGTCCCCAAAGCTGGGGAGCCCAACCTGAAATTTACTTTTCGGTCCTCCCCGTGTCTCCACCACTCCTTTGGGGTTCTCTGAAGTATCAGGGAAATGTTGCCAACTGTCCAAGCTGTAAAATGGAGATAATTATTCCTGCTCCCTGCCTGCCTGCCTGGCTAAACTGCTTTAGAACTCACATGGGATGATGAGCAGAGAGGTAGCGAGACTCTGAAAGCAACCTACAAATAAGAGGCGGTGTTATTTCTCTTACTGGATGGGGATCTGACTAAAGTACTCTGGGCTCATTCCCTTTGGAAGGAAGACAGTTTTCCTGTGTGACCTGGGTTGCACCCTCTGATGGGCAGTCCCATCTTGACTGCCTGTTTCCTGTCTCCGGTGCCAAGTGCCTGCCCTTCTGGCCTTCCCGCGGCCACCTCTTGTTTTTCCTATCGCTGTGTTCTATCTGTTGGTTTTCTGCCTCATTAATGAGAAAGGAAGCTTGATAAAAGCTGGAGTCTTGTCTGAATGGTCTGCAGGTGCTACCCCAATGCTTGGAATAGTGCTTGGCTCCTGGTAGGCACGTAACTATTGGGAGGAATGAATGAATGAACCAATGGATAAAATGCTCCTCATCCTCTGTTTTCTTATCTCTTGTTGGCTCCCTGTTCTGTTCAATCCTGCGCACACCTATGATGAGAACTCATAGTAGCCAATGGTGGTCTCCTGGCCCATTTCTTGCTCCTGAGCTCCAGAACTCCAGATCCAAATGCCCAATGCCTATATGAAAAAGCTGAGTAAAAAAGGGATTATGAGTGTAGATTCTGGAAGCAGAATATTTGTTTACTGGTATTGATCTGGGGCAAAGGTTGTAACTTCTTTGTGCTTCTTCATCCTTAAAATGAGGGTTAATTATAATGCCGACCTTTTAAGTTTGCTGAGACAATTAAATGATTTAATGCATGTAAGGGCTTACAGGTGGTCCTAGTGGTAAAGACCCACCTGCCAATGTAGGAGACAAAAGAGACGTGGTTTGATCCCTGGGTTGGGAAGATCCCCAGGAGGAGAGCATGGCAATCCATTCCATTATTCTTGCCTGGAGAATCCCATGGATAGAGGAGCCTGGTGGGCTACACAGCCCATAGGGTCTCAAAGAGTCGGACACGAACGAAGCAACTTAGCACACACACATGCAGTGTGTGTAAAAGAGCTTAGAACATTGCTTGGTATATAATGAGCCATCGGTAGAGCTCACTGGGGTTTTCATTCTTGTTTAGTGTTCCATCTGGGAAATTGGGAGTGATTTTTTTTTCATATAAAGGGGGGCTCTCTGTATGTGCTGAATCCTGCACTGTTTTCTCCCAACCAAGTGCAGATTTCTTCTCTGCTTGTGGTATTTGGACTATGGGTACCCATGCCTCTCCACTTAGCACTAGAAAAGTGCATTCTCCATCCAGCAAACATGGCAGCTAAAGCATTCATGGACTGTGTAGCCCACATTGATCTGCAAACTCCCATTCCCTCCCCTCCTCCGCCGCCTCCACCCCAGCCCTGGGAGGATACTGTACAGGTTGACTCCTCAGGCTCTGACTGCTAGAAATTCAGTCCCTTCTTTGGCTATGTGGATATGCTTTAGGCAGCAGGTGGTGGGTTATGTTCAGATAAGAGAAGACCCCCTTCTAGCGGGGAGGCCCCTGTTCATGTTGCAGTCTTGTTTGAAACTGTAGTCCAGTCACAATTCAGTTGAGATCTTCATCACCCTGGTCAGGAAATTCTCGGTGAAGGTTACTACAGCAACCTCCACTCTGCTCTGGAAAGCACATCACTTACAATGGGGCCTTTCAGTGGCTGGGCCCCGAAGCCGCGCGGTCATTCTGTCCATTCAGAACACAATGGGGCAAAACAGAATAGAAAGGAACCACACAGTGTTTTAGGCTCCCGTAGCCATCTGTGGCATTGCATAGTGTTGTCCATCTTTACGTCCAACTTCAGTTTTGTTTCTTCTGTAACAATACACTTTTAATTTCACAATACACATGCCTGCCAGTTGAAGTGCATTTCATGGAAGTGTAAATAATAGTAACGATGCTATAGGGGTGTACAAACTCAGCCAGGAAGTGCTGTGGAAATATCTTTGGGAAAAGGTGATACAGCCTTTTGATTTAGAGACAAAGGAAACACAAATTGGGTTTGTTTAAAAATACTCAAACTACTCTTCAGAACTAATTCTTTTGCCTTGGACTCCTGTAGATTTTTTTCAAGGGAGAAAAATTTAAATGACAGAAAATCAAATCACTCTTGCCTTTATTCACAGCTACTCAAAACCCACCCACCAAACAGAATTTACCCAGTGATAGAAAATGATTGGTTCACTTAGATTGTTTTAAAAAGCAAAAACTAGAGAATGTTCCAGAGGTATTTTCAAAGCTGAATTTATATATTAAGCATGTGAGCTATAGTTGTACCAAGAAAAAGAATTGTGGTTTTCTTAGAATGGAAATTGAAAGAAAACTCTTCTCTTCCTTAATTTTTTTTTCCTTTAGAGCATTTATGATATTTTATTTATTCACACGGCTTGCCTTCTGATCAAACAACTTTTCTTTGTTGTATGTTTATATCTCTAGGGTTGTTTTATGTCCATGCCTTCTTTAATGTTTCCCGTATGTTTAATTTAAATCATTTGCCTTTTATCTTTCTCCGGGTTGCAAGCTCTTTCTCTCTTTTCTAACCTTTGTACTCCTCTTGCTGCACTGAATTAAAAAAAAAAAAATGAAATGAGATTTTTTTTCTAAGTGCAAAGCTAAGATACTTCTGTATCTTCAACCCAGCCAACCTCCATCAAGCAAATGGTGATTCCATTTTGCTTTTGATTCCAATGAACCTTCACTGATGTGTGTTCACTCCCAGGTATCTCTGGGTGTTGGTTATTTGATCAGTAAGTAATGCTGTGCTTTTGGCCCAACTCCCAGGAAGAGAAGGGGTCACAGCCAGCGAGAACCTTAGAACTGCTGGCACTACATTTCTTCATTTTTTGGGTCTCAGGGTTCAGGTAGAAAGGGAATTTTGTGCACTTGGGAGCAAAGCATAGTACAAATCCTTTCTGCATTTCTGCAACCAGAAACCATGCAAATGTTTTTGCAAATCCACTTGTGGTCTTGCGGGCAGTTTTTGAGCATAGCCCTCTTTGTGAGGCAGTGATGTTGACCTCTGTTTTCTATTCACTGTCCTGCCCCAAAGTGAGCACCCTGTTTTCTCTGTAACTGGGTGGGCATACTCATCTCTACCTAAAACAGAGAGCCGCCAGCCTAGCTTTGCCTGAATTCTTGCACAGAGTGATTTTGGTTACTCCTGCTTTGGGATCACTTATGTGTCAGCTC
The DNA here is from genome assembly GCF_019923935.1 of Bubalus bubalis. Lineage (NCBI taxonomy): Eukaryota > Metazoa > Chordata > Mammalia > Artiodactyla > Bovidae > Bubalus > Bubalus bubalis. Next base: position 52,231,675 of record NC_059167.1, on the reverse strand, counting down.
CAGCCCCCCTTAAACCCTCATTCCCATCCCTGCGACAAGGAAGAACTTTGCAGGGCTGGGAGCGGCTGCCACCTGGCTTCGGAAGCTCTGGAGCAGGTTCCCCCGGCGGATCCCTAGCTGGGGCCGTTTTGGCAGTTCATGTCTATCTTGCCTATTTTGTTAGTGAGGATTTCTGTGGTTATTTTTAACCTGAGTGTCCTTACTATGCTGAGAGATACCTTTGTCACACAAGGAAACCATGCCTCATCTATCTACTCCCCAAAGAATTTTAAACGAGAAGCCTGAAGACTTACTGAAGGTGTGGGGCTCTGGCCTTGAAATTGGCTATAGGAAGTCCTTTGAAGGCAGAGGCACAGTGTCGCAGGGTGGCTCCAGCCCTTTGGCCTCTCACAACACCTGTTATCTTTGTAGCCATCAATCCTGTGAAAGTGAAGTGAAAGTGTTAGTTACTCAGTCGTGTCTGACTCTTTGCAGCCCCGTGGACTGTGTCTGACTCTTGACAGCCCCGAGGACTTTACAGCCCCAGGAAGCCTGCCGGGTTTCTCTATCTGTGGACTTCTCCAGGCAAGAAAACTGGAGTTGGTTACCATTTCCTTCTCCAGGGGATCTTCCCAATCCAGGGATCAAACCTGGGCCTTCTGAATTGCAAGCAGGTTCTTTATACTATCTGAACCACCAGAGAAGTCAGGGAGTCAACCCTATCTGTGCCTAAAATGCCCCTGTTGAGAGTGGTGATCTCTGTTCCTTCATCCATCTTGCCAGGGGGACCTAAAAGGCAGTTTCAGGTGCTACTTCTGAAATCTTGTTATCAGAGAACAGCTGCCTTGACACACTTTCACACAGTGGGGAATTCATTTCGTTTGACTTCCAGGGCCTCCATGGAAGCTGCCCTGGGTTTGTAAACCCACCAGTACAGATCTGGACTCCATGACTGTCTCTGGCCAATTTTTTCGTCTCTTACACAGAGATCATAGTACTCCCCATCCCCAATTCTACAGTTCTTTTGAAACCAGATGAAATGAAGCACCTAACAGTGTTTAGCACATAGTAGGTTGTTAAGAAAAGCCATGCTCATTCCCTGCTCCTGAACACTGTGGACCACACCTCTTAATGAGGTGGGTTGCATGTTTGGTGCTGTAGTATATTTCATTTATACAATGAGCAATGGGTAGCGATTACAGAAACTTTCTTGGATTTTCTATGGAGTTGTGAATTTTAAGCTAGTGTGATTCCCCCTGACCTCATAATCAAGTCAGATATGGTTAACTTGTGTTTTGATTTCAATTTTAGTTGTTCTGGCAGAAGAAAATTACTATTGGAAGGAGTGCCATGGAATTCTCCAGGGATCTCTAGTTAGATTACAGCTTTCCAATTTCTGCGGTCATTTCCCCCCATTTTCTGGAGATTGCCTTTCTCCTTTACCTACTTGTTTCAATTTTTTAAGCCAATGCTTTGACTCCCCTCGCCCCCCATATCTTGGGTGGAAGGCAAGGGGTTCTAGGAAAGTGGTCCCCAAAGTGTGAGGTCTGTGCACCTTTGCCTGCAAGGTAACTCACTGGAGAGAAGGTTTTAAAACTTTGATTCACATTTACCTTAATATTAAAACTAAGAAGAAATTAAGCTCTTTAAATATTTACTATCTGGATGGATACCAGTGGCCTGATGCAGTCTGATTGCTCAAAGGTCACGGTTCACAAATGCTCATGTTTATTAGTTGAAAGCTTTAAAATATTTAAATACCTAGACTCATTTGATTGTTTTTCCTGGAACCTCTGTGGGTGATGAAAACCTTTGCTACATATAGGTTTGCTGGGGAGGGGCTGGTGGTAGAGAGCCAACCACTGACTGGGAGCCGGAAGGCCCGAATTCTAGCCCTGGTTCTCTCACTACGTAACTAGCACCACAGACATGTACCTCCTCTCTGGCCTCAGCCTCCTAATCTGCACAGTAAGAGCTTTGGACTGGTTGATGGATCAGCAAGGCCCCTTCCAGCTATAAAATGTTCAGGTCAGAATGTAAATGTACGGGTGCGTGCCCCGTCCTTATGCCTCTTCATTTGTAGTCTGTTTCAACCCCTCCACTTTTTTACCTGTAAGCCATCTGTTCATGGCTCAAGCCAGCCAGTTTTTTAATTAATTTTTTATTGGAATATAGTTGCTTTACAGTGTTGTGTAGTTTCTGCTGTACATCAGAGTGCATCAGCTATATGTATAGATGAAAGGTGAAAGTGAAGTTGCTCAGTCGTGTCCGACTCTTTGTGACCTCATGGGCTGTAGCCTACCAGGCTCCTCCATCCATGGGCTTTTCCAGGCAGGAGTATTAGAATGGGTTGTCATTTCCTTCTCCAGGGGATCTTCCTGACCCAGGAATCAAACCCGTGTCTCCCACATTGTAGGCAGACGCTTTACTATCTGAGACACCAGGGAAGTCTATATATGTATAGATATACCCCCTCTTTTTTGGATTTCCTTCCCATTTAGGTCACCACAGAGCACTGAGTAGAGTTCCCTGTGCTACACAGTAGGTTCTCATTCGTTATTTATTTTATACATTCGTGCACGCGCGCTTAGTTGCTCAGTCATGTCTGACTCTTTGCGACCCCGTGGACTACAGTCCACCAGGCTCCTCTGTCCATGGGGTTTCCCAGGCAAGAATACTGGAAGGGGTTACCATTTTCTTCTCCAGGGGATCTTCTCAACCCAGGGGTCAAACCCATGTCTCTTGCATTGCAGGTAGATTCTTTATACCACTGAGCCCATCAGGGAAGCCCATCTGGTTTGTACCCTAGACCAACACTTTATGGCTGCATTTTGCCCCTGGAAGAACATGACATCTCTGTGCAGCAGGTCAGACCAGATCAAGCAAAGAGTCTAGATATGCCCTTGCCAAAACCTGGAGAAGATGCTGAAGGCATTTCTCAATTCTGTATTTCTTTCTTCATTGTTGGCTAGTGACTGTGATGCTTGGGGGACACCTCTCATCCCTGAACTTGGCTTCTGTCCTGGACTCAGTCTCCCCCATGCCTAATCCATGACAAAGACTGTCCAGTGCCCCCAAGGTACCCTTGATCACACTCCGGGCCCTTCCCTCCACCTACCACATTCTGAAACACTCATCCTGAGTTTTCTCATTTATATATGCCGAAACAGTTCATTTTTCAGAACAAGTAAATTCTACTTTAAAAAAAAAACACCAAATGAGTTGATTTTCTTGTGTTGTCATACCTGTACTGTTTTGCATGACATAAATAATACATGTTTTGTAATCAGTGCAGAAAGATGCTGTGAAAGATAGTGAGTCCTGGAAGACTGTTTTTAATCAGGTTGATATCAATTCTACTGAAGTCTTTTAAATCTTTGCATATTTTTCGTTTTCCTCAAAACAGGGTTTGAATTAGAATTTCTTTCATAGTGCAGAGTAATAGTTCATTTCTAAGTGACAAGGAATTGCTCGATTATCTTCCTTTTTTTATTTCCATTTCAATTAACAGTATGAACAAGAGCTGTCAATGCCAGTATTTCTAGCTGTTCTGCCTGCACCATTACTTTGACTTCTTAATTCAGTTTAAGAAATTTACTGAACAGCTACCATTGCTTCAGGGACTATCATTTTCAAACCAAAAATTAGGATACATTGTCTGATAGGACTTTTGGTTATAGATTCATTAACCAAGAAAACAAAATCCTATCAGTAGAGGTGCAGAAACTAAATCACATTAACATGTGTATTTAATAGACTACCTGAATTGTGAAGAATTAAATTCCATGAAACTGACCTTGCCAAAGGTCACAGAGGTAGAGTCTATACTTGAACCCAAGTCTGTTCATTGTAATCAACTCCTTGAAAACATGAGTAATGACAGGTAGGTCCCTGAAGGGACTGATAAATGCTTGTCATGTTGTCAAACTAGCAGAGCTGCAGCTGAAAAGACTGACATCAATGTGACTATTCAGTTGTTTGATAAAAATATAAATAGAGACAGAAGTAAAATGAGCATTTGTCACATAATGGAATTTCAACCATTTGATTTATTTTGTACCTTGAAATGTCCTGTGGTCAAAAGTAGCCTGTTTTCCTTACCTGGATGGCAGTGGACAGTTAAGAGAGAATTGTCTTTAGAGGCAACTTCTGGAGAAGGAACTGGCGACCCACTCCAGTACTCTTGCCTGGAAAATCCCATGGACGGAGGATCCTGGTAGGCTACAGTTCATGGTGTCGCAAAGAGTTGGACATGACTGAGTGACTTCACTTCACTTCTCTTCCCTTTGATCTTCTGGGCCAGGAGCATTAGGAAAGCTTCAGAAACTTTTTTACTCGGGGCCGACCCCCGCCCCCCACCCCCCAACCCCCCTCCCCTACCTTGTCCCCCTCTGACTGCTGCCATGGTGAGATATTTAGTTCTTTCTTTCTTTATTTATTTTTGGATTTGTCCTCCTTGGCTAAGACTTTTTTATTACCCTTTTTTTTTTTTTTTTTTTTGCATTATGGTTCATTTTTGTTTTGTTTTGTTTTTTTTGTTTTTTGGTGTTAAAAAATAAATAAAGATAAAATTCAAAAAAAGAGTGAAGGAGAATCCGTACCCCACCCCCCACCCCCCAAGACTTTGTCAGTGTTGTAGTTTGTGGGGATGGGGGGAAGCAATGTTGTAACAGTTTCAGGTGGATAGCAAAGGGACTCAGCCATTCTCTCCAAACCCCGCTTCCATCCAGGCTGCCACATAACATTAAGCAGAGTTCCCTGTGCTTTACAGCAGAGATACTGTTTAGTTCTGAGATGAACCAAAGCTGCCTGGAATTCACTGGCCCAACAAGTACTGATTGAGCATGCCTACATGCCAGGTACTGATCTGCAGCCTGGGGACATGGCCAGGAGTAAATGTGCTCTCAAGGCCAATGACCAGACTACTTCCTCTGTGGATTCCCAGCTGCTGAGCTTTGCACAGGGTACCCTGTGTACCAATAATAAAAGTAGCCACTTCATGGTGTTCTGTGGAGGAAAAAAAAGTTGATATGTGGCAAGCAGTAAACATTCAATAAAACAATTACCATGGACACTAGCATTATTGCCGTTTCCAACAGTCACTTACCTTATTACAAGACGCAGTAGGTGTAATGATTAAGTGCAAAGAAAGCTGGTTGGCCCGGGTTTGAAGCCCAGCTGCTGCGGTTGGGTAAGTTATTAATAGTTAACTTCTCCGTGCTTCAGTCTCCTGCCTGATAAGGCTGTGAGGATTAAATAAATTATCATGTATATGTTTACGTAGGGCTGACTCATATTGATCTATAGCAGAGGCCAACACAATATTGTGAAGCAATTTTCCTTCAGTTAAAAAATACATGCTTGGGGAAAAAATGATCACGTATGAAATGTTTAGAACCGTACTAGTATGTAATGAGAATTAGCTGTTGTGTCAGAAGAGTATTTTTCCCAGAGGAGAGAAAAGGAGGGGAAAAGGATAGAACAGTGCTGGTAATCCTTGCAGGAAGCACTTCCCAGGAGAGAAAGAGTAAATCGTAGGTGCCCAAGAGAGAACTTCCTTGTCGGCCTCAGGACAAGCCGTTACTCCCGAGTACTGATCAAATGTCTCATGTGTGGCTGTTTTCCCAGGTGAGAGGACTAGAGGAGTGTTCTGGGGACCCCTGATGGAAAATGCAGGGGATTTAGAACATGAATACAAAACAGTTTCTACTTGTAAAAATGAAACCTCACCTCTCATCTGCTGTCCAAAGGGGGATCTGGCCTTGCCATGTGAGATTGTTCACAGCAGAGAAAAATACGTCTAGGAAATAGAAGTGATTTAAATTCTTTATGGCTAGGTTTGAAATTGGTGGGAATAAGTGCAGTAGAGAATGGCAGTGGGGCCCTCATGCGAGGGACACAGCAGCAAGGTATACTGTAAGGTCCCTGTTCTTAATTTTCATTATTTTTTGGCCACATCACTCAGCATGCAGGATCTTTGTTCTTCAACCAGGGGTGGAACTGGTACCCCCTGAAGTTTTCACTTTCATGCATTGGAGAAGGAAATGGCAACCCACTCCAGTGTTCTTGCCTGGAGAATCTTAGGGATGGTGGAGCCTGGTGGGCTGCCGTCTATGGGGTCGCACAGAGTCGGACATGACTGAAGCGATTTAGCAGCAGCAGATGTAAGAAAGTTGTTAAAGGGGTTGAAAATGAAGTTTAGGAAACACTAGAGTAGAGTGTATATGAACAAAGGCCAGAGCTCATTGTAACCCCCTGGGGTGGACATACCACTTCTGGGCAGTGGTGAGGGAGGCAGGGTTCCTGCTTCAATGATCTTAATGAAAGTGAAGTGAAAGTTGTTCTGTCGTGTCCGATTCTTTGCGACCCCATAGACTATACAGTCCATGGAATTCTCCAGGCCAGAATACTGTACTGGCTGTGCAAAGGCTGTGATACAGCCTTTCCCTTCTCCAGGGAATCTTCCCGACCTAGGAATCGAACCGGGGTTTCCTGCATTTCAGGCGATTCTTTACCAACTGAGTTATCAGGGAAGCTTTCACTTTCACTTTTTAAAAAAATACTGAAGGGATTTTTAGATTTGAAGAGGTCCAAGTTGAACATGCCTTTTACAAACTGATAGAGAAGGAAATGGCTACCCACTCCAGTTCTCTTGCCTGGAAAATTCCATGGACAGGGGAGCCTGGCGGGCTGCTGTCCATGGGGTCACAAAGAGTTGGACGCCACTGAGCGACGAACATATATTTACAAACTAAAGAGGAGGTTACCTTGCTTTGCAAACTTGCGACCTGATGTGGGCAGTTTAATATGAGCTGCTTGTCAGCCAGGACACTCACCTGTATCCTGTTTGGGATGGGGGTGGAGAAAACAGCTACAAAAATTGTCACAGCAAACCCTCTAGAACTGGGAAATTTAATCAATCTCACCAGTAAAACCACTGCACAATTCCTGGTGTGACATTAGTACATGGTACGATGCTTCCAGAATAACCGAAGCTTCATAATCTCTTTGATGATTTAAACAGTGACCTCACATCTGTAAAGGGCGTAGAATGGGGCCCGGCTCCTCAGAAGTGCCTTGTGCCATAATCCATCAAACCTCAGATGCTCCTGATTATAAGAGCTAAGCTGTGATACAGCATTGGTTATAGGACACACCCTAATGTCACATTGTAAGAATATGAAAAAATGCATCTTATTCATCGAGTTGATGGAATATGTTAACTGTTCCTTTATACCATGTTAGTTTTGAACTGTTCACTGATATAAAAAATGATCCTTTTGGTAGCCAGGTTTCAGTTAGAGTAAGTGAAAGACAGGGTGTTTCTTTTCCTGATGGGAGCCCAATGTTATTTAAAGAAGAGTTTACTATAGCTGCAAGCGGGGATGAACAAACTAACACAGAATAACGAGAGAAGATGGGAAAAGTGTCATTTATACATAGATTTCATTTCATTGTACAACGTATTTATCCCTTATTTGTATCTTATCTAATTTTTCACTGAAAAGAGCTGTATATGTGTGTATATGTTTTATAAATTGTGTACTCAGTAGAGAAGTAAAACCATACAGAAACTACACTTAGGTAAATAACCACATCATTTTAACAACTGTTTTGCCATACAGAGATATCATTCTATATTAATAATATGATTATTGCAATTAAAACCAAATTTGGGCACCTTACCATCCCTCTCTCTTCTTTTTTTTCCCTCCAAACCTTTTTTTCTCTCCCCTACTCAATTAGCCCAGACACTGTTGCCGGACTGGTCTGTACCATTCACCCTTTGCCCCGATCATGTCATCATATAAAACCAGCTCTACCCCAAGAAGGATTTGAGGTTGGTGTGATTATCTTCTGGGGGCAGTGCAATGTCAGGAACCTCTTCCTCCTGAGCAGACTGCTGAGAAGCCCTGAGAGCCTCAGAGAGGCTTAGTGATTTGTGGGAGACCCTGAGGATCTTGCTCGGAGGGCTGGTCTCTGAGAGTTGCCTGTGATTTTTCTGGGATCAAGTTGGTCACAGATGCAACCATGCAACTTGAGGAGTCCCAGTTGATGCCTCTTGTTCCAGCTTTATTATTAACAGCATCCCCTTCTGCAGACCCTCAGTGTCTTGGTTTGCTCTAGTGAGGAAGGGTGACTCTGGCCAACCCTGGCTTAGAAACTGCTGGATCTAGTGATCCTGGAGCCAGTGTCCATACCTGGCCTTGATAATGGTATTGGAAGTGAGCTGTGGTATAGCAGAAAGAGTGAAGAAAAGGAAGTCAGAAATCCCCATGACAGGTCTCAACCCTGGTCCTTTGTCATAGGGATTAACTGAGGCCATGTATGTGGTAATACTGCATGAATATTCAGCTTTTGATCAGCTCACATGTACCTACATGAGTGAAACTAATGAACACATTTCTACATTCACTGAGCCTCCTACTCTGTGTGCTAACCTCCCATGGACTTTCCCATCCTCAGCCTCTCCAAGCAGAGGCAACTTGGTATGTTATAATCCCAGGCCTCACTTTACCCATTTGTAAAATAGTGGTGGCATGATTGTAATATTCACGTCTTGTGGGTGTTGTGAAAATCGAGATACCATAAAGCTTTGGCATATATTTATGGGTTCAGTAAGAGTCAGTCCCTGTTACCTGAAGGACAGAGGGGATTAGGAGTTTTGTGGGCTCCCGACTGCCCTTTCTCACCCCTAGCCCTCACTCTTCCAGAAACACCCCTTCCTTGTGCTTTGTTCATTGCAGCTCAGCACTGACACATACTTGCTTCAGACATCAGTCTTCATACCACCAAAATAGTGTATGTGTGTGCTGAGGCGGGGGAGTGGGCAGTGATCTACGTTTCATGAAGTTGAAACACAATGCTGGCTGACTGTGCCCGGTACATAGACAAACAAATATTTATGGTTGATTTTTCCATCATTTGCAATGGAAGTGTTTTATTCCAGTTAAACAGCAGAACTGCAAAAAGTAGAATACCCAGACTGTCAATTAAAAAGATTGTAACATCTACCAGAGAATTAGATGTCCATGCCTTTCCTGTTTTGAGTCACTAGGTCAGAAAATCCCATTAAACAACAAGTTTAGCTCATCCGCAGGCCAGAGCATTACCCGTTGTCCGTTGCTGACAATAAGAATATGGTTTCTCTCTCTGGGGGTGATTTGCTTATAACATTGGGGGCATTCTAGTCCTGGGTTTTTTGGAAATCACCACCCCCAGAAAATGCTTGATTTCATTGGCATCATATTCAACCCTTCTATTTTGTATTAATTAATTAATTTACTTGTTTTGGGTTGCCCTGGTCTTTGTTGCTGTGTGGGGGCATTTCTCTAGTTGCACTGCACTGGCTTCTCGTTGCGGTGGCTTTTCTTGTTGTGGAGCACGGGCTCTACGCACACGGGCTTCTGTAGTTGCAGCATGCGTGCTCAGTAGCTGTGGCACATGGGCTTAGTTGCTCCACGACATGTGGAATCTTCCCTGACCAGGGATCGAACCTTTGTCCCCTACACTGGCAGGTGGATTCTTATCCACTGTACCAGCAGGCAAGTCCCCAACACTTGTTTATTTTTAAATTTTACTTACACATGCATATGGTTTAAATAGCAATAAAAAAGTACACTGTGCTGCCAAGTTTAAAATGGAGAGTAAATGTCACCTTTTCTCTTCGGGCCTTCTCCCTGATGGAACCTTGTGTATCTTTTAAGAAAACAATTACAACACACGTCTTTTAAGGTGTCATTCAATACTTAATTCACATACTGATTGCTATTTTTACACATTTGTGGGTCTTGAAGAACTTTCCAAGTCAGCACAGGCAGATTCCTTCCACTGACCACATGGAACTCCTTTCAGGGGGCGCCATGATCTGATAGGTCTTCAAACCCTGTGTCCATTTTTCCCCATTACACACTTCGCTGCTGTGAAGAACCCTGTGTATACATCTTGGCATCCTTGGTAGATTTTAAGGTGAATTCTTTAAAATAAAGGTGCTGGATCAAAGAGAGTATGCCCATTATTTCTGTTTAGTTAACAGTGTTTATATTGGTCTGTGTGACTTCAGTTGCTATCCCTAGTCCTACACAACTTTCTTAATGATACTGTGCCCAAGAATCGATGTTTTCACAGTATGGTGCTGGAGAGGCCTCTTGAGAGTCCCTAAAGCCTCTGACTGTGGATCAAAACAAACTGGAAAATTCTTACAGAGATAGGGATACCAGACCATCTAACCTGCCTCCTGAGAAATCTGTATGTGGATCAAGAAGCAACAGTTAGAACTGGACATGGCCAACGGACTGGTTCAGCATCGGGAAAGGAGTACGTCAAGTCTGTATATTGTCACCCTGCTTATTTACGTTTCATGCACAGTACATCCTGCAGAATATCAGGCTGAATGAAGCACAAGCTGGAATCAAGATTGCTGGGAGAAATATCAATAGCCTCAGATATGCAGGTGACACCACTCTAATGGCAGAAAGCAAAGAGGAACTAAAGAGCCTCTTGATGAAAGTGAAAGAGGAGAGTGAAAAAGCTGGCTTAAAACTCAACATTCAGAAGACTAAGATCATGGCATCTGGTCCCATCACTTCATGGGAAATAGATAGGGAAACAGTTGAAACAGTAACAGACTTTATTTTCTTGGGCTCCAAAATCACTGTAGACGGTGACTGCAGCCATGAAATTAAAAAGACACCTGCTCCTTAGTAGAAAAGCTATCACCAACCTAGACAGTGCATTAACAAGCAGAAACATCATTTTGCTGACAAAGATCCATATAGTCAAAGCTATGCTTTTTCCTATAGTTGTGTATGGATGTGAGAGTTGGACCATAAAGAAGGCTGAGTGCCGAAGAATTGATGCTTTTGAATTGTGGTGCTGGAGAGGACTCTTGAGAGTCCCTTGAACTGCAAGAAGGTCAAACCAGTCAATCCTAAAGAAAATCAACACTAAATATTCGTTCAAAGGCCTGTTGCTAAAGCTGAAACTCTAATACTTTGGCCCCCTGATGCAAAGAGCTGACTCACTGGAAAAGACCCCAATGCTGGGAAAGATTGAGGGCAGAAGGGGACGACAGAGGATGAGATGGTTGGATGACATCACTGACTCAATGGACATGAGTTTGAGCAAACTCCAAGAGATAGTGAAGGATATGGGGTCACAAGTGACTGAAAAACAACAAATACTCTCCCTACAGGAGAGCAAGGGGGTGTGTGGCCACCCCTCCCCTAGACCCTGCCCAACACTGAGCCTCTTGTGTTTACTCAGCATGTTTAATGGCCTCCCTTCCTGGGCATCTTAAGGGCACTTGAAGAAGTAAAGTTACCCATTATGTGATCATCTCCTCCCTCCGGGATGAACCAAAGAAGGAAAGTGCTCAGAGATACTAGTGAGAGTGTGGCAGTGCCCCTGCTGTGGGCAGGGCTGCCCCGGGGCCTCTTTGTGGAAGTGGAGGTTGGCTTTCAGGACAGTACCTGCCTTTGTGCGCTGACTCACCTTTGCTCATCCAGGTCCCCACCCTGCTGAATACACACCAGTTCACGACACTCCACCTTTTAAAATCAGTGCCCTGGCTTCTTCCTCTCTGTGAGATACTTCTGTGTCTTGGTGCCACCTCTTAAATGTGAGGAGTACACCAGGCCATTATATGGATGTGGGCGAATCCCATGTTTTAAAACTTGAATATGAATCCATGCTTTTTAATCAGCTGATTCATAATTAGAAATTAACTATGGACCTGAGAAAGTCTGCACTCAATCTTTACCTAGTGGGAAGTATCTCGTTCATATATATATTTTTTTTCCTTCTTGGCCACACTGTATAACATGTGGAATCCTTGTTCCCACACCAGGGATCAAACCCATGCCCCTTACTTTGGGAGTGTGGAGACTTAACCACAGGACTGCCAGGGAAGTCCTTCTCTTTCAGAACTTGTCAGGGTTAGGAGTAACCTTTATCATCACTATCATTGTTATTATCATTATTATCATTTCTTAGCTGGGGCATCAGCGGCCACATTCCTGTCCTTTGTACAGCAGTGCTTCACTCAGCAAGAATTGTTAGGAAATGAAATGCCTTGCTGAGTGCCCCTACTTATTCAAATATTTCCTTTTCTGGTTGGGAACAAAAAGGTGTTACCCACCCAGAAAGCCCATAGAAGAGAAGGAAGCGGTGCTGGCCTGGTAGCCTGGACCTTGGCCATGAAGAAAAATGTCCCTTCTCACCCAGATGGGGGCATCCCTTGGGTTCTCCCCCAGCAGATGTGGCAGCCTGTCCTGCCCCTCCCCTCCCAGTCAGGGGCAGGAGAAAGAAGCAAAGGGGTTGAGGTTCTGTGCCCCTAGGAGTGCCGTTCTTATCCGCATAATTCTAGGACCATAGTTTGTGATCTGATGGCAACTTTCAGCTTCTGCTTCCAAGGATATTGTCCAGGGTTGTAAGATGACAGCCACTTCCCACTCTGTTCCCCACTTACTCGATGTCAGTGACTGCGTTCCAAGGAAGGCCTCTGGGAAAGTCACCGTGTGATCAAACTCTGTGGTCCCCTACAGGAAAACAAAGCTGTTGTTCTTTCTCACTGTGGGGAACATTTAAGCTTCCCTGGGCTGGACTGGAAGGGTGTGCCTCCCTGTTTGGTTTCCAGGCTCCCTGATCCAGTTCTCACCCTCTGCTAGAACTGCCCAGCCCAGCCCTCTCCCAGCTTTTATTTACCCATGCGTGGGTTCTGACCTTGCCCTTGGCACTCTAGGCAGCTCAGCCTTCCCCCCTGAAAGCTCCAATTGCTCCCTCTCGCTCTTAGTGTTGCTCTCAAATCAAATGACTCACTGCCTTGCTCATAGTAACTGTCAGTCATTCTATTGGTTCCTTATCCTCTTGTAGATAGAAGTCTGGAGAACCAGCCAGGGGAACTTTTTTGTGTGGAGGAATATTTGAAACTCCACACAAGGAGTTCTGTTGTACTGGGAAGTAACTGCCAGTAGAAAGAGGACACTGCCTTTGAGTTGGGACAGACAGTAATGTATCACTCTGCAGTGAGAGAGAGAGAAAAGACAGATTGGACACCAAGATGGACTTGGGTTTCACTGAGAAGGCATTTCTGTGGATCAGTACAAACACATACACTGTGACCTAGAGCTCCTCCATTTCTTGCCCTTTGTAGACGTTATTTAACATCTACAACTTATTAGTAGCCCTCCTGTTTTGTTCAACTGTGCTTCTATTTTTAGAGAGAAAATAACATTTTGGCCCTTTTTAAAGTAGATGGATATTTATTGGTGTTGAAAAGAAACGTACATACTGGTTAGTTACTCTAGGAGCTTAGTTTTCTCTGCATAGTAAGTTTTGCAGGTGTCCAGAAAGAATATTCAAGCTAGAAAAGGAGGGAGGGCATAGATGTCTCCAGGAATCTTTATCTGGTTGGAAATAGACTGTGGACCTTTGATTGAGATCCAGTGAGTCATCCTGTGGCCAGTGCTTTCTGTTTTGCCACAAGAGGAAGGAGAGTGGTGAGGTTTGAGGTAATTTTGTAGAACTGATGCTGCATGTGGTTCTGAGAAAGTCAAATATATCATATAATGGTTTTCCTCTGCAAGGCAGCATGGGTGGCAAGCCTTCCCGAACCCCTTTTTGGAGCTTGAACCCATGGTGCTATGCTTTTCCCATGATGGCCCCTTCCTTGGCTGGTTTTATAATAATTGCTTTCCCAGAAACTCTTAGAATTTGCTGTTATCAAAGGGCCCATATCTCCTGCAGAGAAAACATTATGCAGTTTTTTAAAGGGAAATTTAAAATGTTCAGTTCAGTTCAGTCGCTCAGTCGTGTCCGACTCTTTGCAACCCCATGAATCGCAGCACGCCAGGCCTCCCTGTCCATCACCAACTCCCGGAGTTCACTCAGACTCAAGTCCATCGAGTCAGTGATGCCATCCAGCCATCTCATCCTCTGTCGTCCCCTTCTCCTCCTGCCCCCAATCCCTCCCAGCATCAGAGTCTTTTCCAATGAGTCAACTCTTCGCATGAGGTGGCCAAAGTACTGGAGTTTCAGCTTTAGCATCATTCCTTCCAAAGAAATCCCAGGGCTGATCTCCTTCAGAATGGACTGGTTGGATCTCCTTGCAGTCCAAGGGACTCTCAAGAGTCTTCTCCAACACCAAAGTTCTAAAGCATCAATTCTTTGGCGCTCAGCCTTCTTCAGAGTCCAACTCTCACATCCATACGTGACCACAGGAAAAACCATAGCCTTGACTAGACGGACTTTTGTTGGCAAAGTAATGTCTCTGCGTTTGAATATGCTATCTAGGTTGGTAATAACTTTCCTTCCAAGGAGTAAGCATCTTTTAATTTCATGGCTGCAGTCACCATCTGCAGTGATTTTGGGGCCCCCAAAAATAAAGTCTGACACTGTTTCCACTGTTTCCCCATCTATTTGCCATGAAGTGATGGGACCAGATGCCATGATCTTCGTTTTCTGAATGTTGAGCTTTAAGCCAACTTTTTCACTCTCCTCTTTCACTTTTTTGTTTCCTTCCACCTCCCTCTTCTCTCAAAGAGCCTATTGCCTTTTCTCATCCTAGTTTTGACATTTGACAGATGGCCTTTCTAGATACCCTCGTTCAGAAATTTTTTTCTTCTTTATTCAGACTACCTCCCACAAAAGTAAACTCCCCCCCCCAAAAGTGAATTCCTGAGGAGGGAGAGGAGCCGGTCTTGTTCAGTTCAGTGCCCACCACCCTGGTCCAGTGTGTGACATGTCCAGTAGAAAGTGCAGAGAACCCCAAGGGAATAAAGAGCCTTCCAATAGCTTGTCATGTGTTATTTGTCATTATTTCATATGCATTGGCTTTTTTTATTGCCTGTGAGTGTAGATTATAATGAACATCCTACTTTGTCTAGTCTTGTCTGGCAAATTCAAAATATTATAGATTCATTTCTCATGGCACCTTCTCCAGGAAGTGGTTTCTGTCTTTCCAGGGGCAAAGGACTCTCCACCCACTCCTGGAACACCCATTTTACACATGTTTACATGTTGACTGTTGCTGACGCACAAATTATGAATAATTTTGTGGATATCTAGTGTCCTTCAGAAGCTCCCTGAGTGCAGCCACCATGGTGTTCCCATCTGCCCTTAACCCCAGGGCGTGGCACATAGCCCAGCACATGGGGATCCCATGGCAGAAATGCCAAGTGGTAGGAAATCCTGTCTGGTGCTCAGAGCCACCCCTGGTGTTAAGTTGTAAATCCAGTAAGCAGACAAGGGCTCTACCTAGCCAAGGAGGCCATGGAATCAGATGAGGTTCTTCTGTCCATAGCATGGGACGTAACATGAACATTCTGTGTTCATGTTTAGGCCATCTGGTCCATTTCCATGTATGATCAGTCATCAAAATGTAGCTTATCTTTTGAATGTGTTTATATATGCTCAGTCACTTCAGTTGTGTCCGACTCTTTGCAACCCTATGGACTATAGCCCACCAGGCTCCTCTGTCCATGGGATTCTCCAGGCAAGAATATTGGAGTGGTTTGCCATGCCCTTCTTCAGGAGATCTTCCTGACCCAGGGATCGAACCTGCATCTCTTGTGTCTCCTGCATTGCAGGCAGATTCTTCATCCACTGAGCTACCTGGGAAGGCCGATCTTTGAATGTGGAAAGTTAATATTGCATCAACAGTGAAAAGTTTATGGATGGAAAGCAATTCAGATGGCTTGAGAAATTATGATCACATGACATAACTATTGTGGGATACATATTCTTTCCACTTCTGAGTTCTGTCATATAATTTGCAAAACAAGTCTGGAACGTTTCTATGTCATTGCTTATTTTGCCAGTCAGTTCTACAAAACAGTAAGCTTGAAGGAATTATCCAAGCCTATTGATCATTTACTGCGCCGTACTCTGGATATTGCATGGTGCTTTACATGTTGTTTTATTGAATCCTTACAGCAACTCTGTGAACTGGGTCTTATTTTTCCCATTTTTTTTTTAAAGAGAAAAGCTTAAGTGACACAAAAGCTTAGATCACTTTTCCCCACTTCATTTAGGTGGCAAAGCCGAAATCTGAATCTAGATAGCAAGATATTTGTTTGCTTTGCATGTTCTTATTTGATAGAAGGAATATTTGGGAACTTAGTGACTATTTTTTTCCCCTCTGGGAGAAAAATAAACCAGCCTCCTAATTGTGTGTTTCCATGTGCAGGGAAGCAGAGGAGCCTACCGGTACCACTGGCAGAGCCACGATGTCAAGCACAGTGGTGTGGATGACATGGTCTTGCTCTCCAAGATCACAGAGAACGCCATCGTGGAGAATCTAAAGAAGAGATACATGGACGACTACATTTTTGTATCCTTTGTTGGTTTCCTCGGACGTGTCATCTTAGTAAGATGACATCTAAGTAAGAGACCATCTGAAATTCCAAACTGATGCTTATGTGTTCAAGTCATTTTCACTATTTCAGAATGTGGCTTTGTACTTTTTGTTCCTTGATTCAGGCTATGGGAAGGGCAAAGATGGTGCTAAAGTTGTTTTTCTTTTTTAAATTTATTTTTAATTAGAGGACATTTGCTTTATAATATTGTGTTGATTTCTACCATACAACAACCTGAATCACCCACAAGTGTATGTATATCCCCTCCCTCTTGGCTTCCCTCATGGCTCAGATGATAAAGAATCTGCCTGCAGTACAGGAGACCGGGTTCATCCCTCAGCTGGGAAGATCCCCTGCAGAAGAGAATGGCAACCGACTCCAGTATTCTTGCCTGGAGAATCCCATGGACAGAGAAGCCTGGTGGGCTACAGTCCATTGAGTCACAAAAAGCAGACACGACTGAGTGACTAACACACCTCCCTCTTGAACCGCCCTCTCCCCTTCCCCCCATTCCATCCTTCAGGTTGTCAGGGAGCACTGGGTTGAGTTCTCTGTGTTACATAGCAACTTCCCACTAGCTGTCTGTTTTACATACGGTAATTATATGTTTCAGCGCTATGGGGCTAAAGATTTTCCTGGCGTTTTTAGTTTAAAGTTTTTTCCTGCATCAAAATCATGATGCAGCCAAGGACTTCCCCGGAGATCTAGTGGTTATGACTTGGTGCTTCCACTGCAGGGAGCACAGGTTCAATCCCTGGTCAGGGAACTCAGATCCCAAATGCTACACTGTGTGGGGAAAACAAAAAGATGAAGCCAGTATTCTCTATTTCAGTCCATGGCTCTGTACCTTTGATGTGCTCTAGCCAGGCACATGGTGTCTAAAACCTGTGGTCTTCCTAAAGAATGTCCTGATCTGCAGAATTCTATCGGTAATGTTCCCTAATCGCAAAGCGGAGACTGATAAGTCCAGACTTTAAAAAAGATTGCCTCATGCAAAAAATGTGCCATTTTGCCTGTTTTTCTGCATCCTTATGTTTACTAAAAGAAATAAGAGAAGTGAAGATCATTTACTGAAAACGTCTGACATTCTTGAGCTGTGCTTTATGTTTCAGTCTTAGCTTGCCAGATGCCATTTTGGGTAGGACTGGAAAGCATTCAGAACGGAAATTTGATTCAAATGTGTGTTGGCTTCATTATAAACTTCATAGAGAGCTATGGTAGCTGCTTAAGTTCCTACAGGATTCAGGAGTTCTGTTTGGTGCGACTATGTAAAGTTATTTTAGTATAATTATTGTAGGGTTGGTCATAGACAAGCAGGGGTCTGTGAAAATCTGTATAGTAGTACCAGCAAGTTTATGCTCTTGGTGGCTCTCGGTGGTGATGCTGTTGGTGGCTTCTAAGGGTATGGTGTTCTGGATGGCCATTAAAAGTGGAGTCTTTGCAACCATTGTAACATACATTTTTAGGTTTTAACCTCTAAACCTCAGGGAGGTAAAGTCTTCATATCTGTAGCTTCTGTGTATTATTTATACCGCTCCTCTTACTCTTAGATAAAAGCACCCATAAATATGCAGCAGTAGTTTCGCATCATTTCCATCATTGATGAGGAAGGAGCTCAACTTACCAGGTATTTATGCTAATAAACATTATTCCAAGGTACTTGGATGTTTCTAACCAATATGATGCTGTTTCTTGTTTACCATAGGAAATTTTACCAATTATCTGGGTAGTTAAATCCCTAAACCCCTGCTTTTAAGTATTAATAGATATATTTGGATTCATTAAGCACATTATAATAGCATCTTGGTCAGGTGTGGAAGCCCACTGCCTCCAGACAAAACCCCACCCACCACAGGATTTTATTGGAATGTAGCTCTGCTGGTTGTTTTACTTATTGTCTGCCACTGCTTTTATGCTACAGTGGCAGACTTGAGTATTTGCAACAGACCCTGTGATCCACAAAGCCTGAACTAAGTATTCTCTGATCCTTTACAGGAAACATTTGCTGACTCCTAGATACCTGTGCAGAGCTTCCTTTAATCGTATGGAAGCAGTTGTGTACAGTTGTAAGTTTTCATTTTATTTGGCAAAAAAGTTGAAATATGCTCACTTTATTTAGGCTTATCATTAAAAGGTTTTAATAACTTTTGTGTGCAAGACCCATGGAAACTGGCTGATGATGGACCAGAAAGAGTTGGGATGACTCTGGACAGCCTGGCTTTGAGCCTTAATCTGCATGAGCTTGGTGATCTTACACAAGTTTGTGATTTGTGTTCCTTGATTTCCTGACCTGTAAAATGGAAGTGATGATAAAAACTCCTACATGAGGCTGTTTAGGGTGAAATGAAATAACAAATGCAGTGAATACATAGTTAGTGTTAGTTATTATTATCATACATTAAGGCAAGTGTACAAGGTCTCTCATATGTCTGAATTATGTTCCAAAACTCAATTATAAAGTTGCTTTTTGGACATTCAGATGCATTTTACCACAGAAACTTTTTTTTTTTTTTTTATAGTTTTTAACTTGTACTTTTTTTTTTTTTTTTTTTGACTTTACATAACTGTATTAGTTTTGCCAAATATCAAAATGAATCCGCCACAGGTATACATGTGTTCCCCATCCTGAACCCTCCTCCCTCCTCCCTCCCCATTCCATCCCTCTGGGTCATCCCAGTGCACCAGCCCCAAGCATCCAGTATCGTGCATCGAACCTGGACTGGCAACTCGTTTCATACATGATATTTTACATGTTTCAATGCCATTCTCCCAAATCTTCCCACCCTCTCCCTCTCTCACAGAGTCCATAAGACTGTTCTATACATCAGTGTCTCTTTTGCTGTCTCGTACACAGGGTTATTGTTACCATCTTTCTAAATTCCATATATATGCGTTAGTATACTGTATTGGTGTTTTTCTTTCTGGCTTACTTCACTCTTAGCACAGAAACTTTTAAAGGGAGGATTGGTTTATTGACAAGCCCATAAAAGGCTAATTTCCAATGAATGTAGTTGAACTCATTATTTATTGGAATGTTCTTAGAACATGGGCTCATTATTTATGTAGACATGGTTTTTGATCAGCTAGGTTAGAAAAGAAAAAAGTGGTTATCAGCAGCAGTCCATCAACCCAGACAGGCTCGCTTTTCCCTGTATGGTCATTTACCCCTAAAACACTAGAAATTCCTTAAGAACAGGGATTGTGTCCTTTACATATCTTTCAAAAAGTAAAGTTTAAAAACTACTTTAAAGCAATAAATGTTCATTTAACATGATTTACAAAATGCAGTTAACTAGAAAGGAGAACACTAAAATCCCTTGGAATCCCACCATATAAGGTTTGCTCCTATTAACCTAATATATTTTTAATTAACCAGTTTAATCACATATAGACATATGTATGGGCTTCCCTGGTGGACTAAACAATAAGACGTGTATACATGCATGTGCCTTCTTGTTAATTTTAGCTAAAAAATGTCACCATCCTGCACTGTTTCTTTCTTTCCCACATCATTTTTGGCATGGTGCGTTATATTAAGTGTTTGTTGAAAATTTGTTGACTATGAAGACTTGCTTTTTATATTCAGACAGCAGAATTCTAAAATGACTCACACCGAGGGGGCTGATTCCCAGTCTTTGAATTAATGTCTTTGAATCAATGACTGACTAATCATGTGTTCTAGCAAGGAAATGAGTTAGTTGACCACTAATAGACTTTCTGTTGTAGAAATCTCTGCCCACTCAGTATATGAGAAATTTGACATCAGTGTGCTTTCCAGCAATAGCACAGAGCAGCTTTCAGCTTTGAGGAAGCTTGGTGGCTCTTTTGGATGTTTATGAAATAATACCAAGGGTCTAACTGCAAATCTTTTCCTCTAATAGGAGATAAATCAGTTTAATACCAAGGGAATATTATTATGGTAGGGTCCCATTGGTATTGTAAATGAGTTTCCCCTCCCTCTCTTCTAAGCTCAATAGTGAAGACAAGAAGAGATTCAATTTTAGATTAAGTTATAATATTGTTCATTTGACCTCTTCTGCATCTAATAGCAGCATTGTCTTGTGCTGAAGGTCAGCATTTGGAATGATCAATGGTTAATGCATTCAAGCTGACTGCACATTTCTTTGTTCCACAGTAGAAAAAACAATCTGCTTAGAAAATGCGAATGTTGTCAACCAAGGAAAACCCATTTTTTCAGTTATTTATCCTAAGACCAGGAAGGTTTCATTTCCTGTCTATTTTTCCAAAGTGTTGCCACCCTTCTTACAATTTCAGTTCTAAAATATAGGAGGGAAACCTTGCTGTGTTCACTCTCTGCTTGGTAAGACATCACTTATAGCCACTGGGCTGACAAAAATAGTTCTTGAACAAAGCACTACAGCCTCACTGGGTCCAGCTTTCTCCAAACTTGTTTTTCCTCAAAGACCACACTCAAGTGTGCTTGGCATTTTCAACCCTTCAATTAGGAGTTGAGACACTTGTGCCAGACCGACCAGAGCTCAAAGCAGCGCCCTTGTTCCAAGTGAGGTTTGGACCTTTGCTGTCAGTTCATGTTGGGGTTTGGGGGGGATGTCGCTGCAGTGAGATGAATGTGGGTCTCATGGCCAGAGCCAGGGGCTCAAGTTCCCTCATTTCCACATATGTGACTTCACACGTCACCTCCCTGTGCCACCTCAGTGTTGAATCCAGGGAGGTTGACTAGATCAGTGTGGGCAGTTAGAGGGAATTCACTGGCTATTAAACTGTTTTTTTTTGAAAAGTTAAACTCTTGTTACAAAACAGAAAGAAACTCAGAGACTTAGAAAACAAACTTATGGTTGCCAGGGGGAAGGGATAGTTAGGGAGTTTGAGAAGGTCATATACACTTTCCTACATTCAAAATGAATAGCCAACAAGGACCTGTTGTATAGCACATGGAACTCTACTCAGTGTCATGGGCCAGCCTGGATAGGGGGGACGCTTGGGAGAGAATCAATACATATATATGTATGGCTGAGTCCCTTCATTGTTTACCTGAAATTACCACAACATTGTTAATCAGCTATACCCCAAAACAAAATAAAAAGTTTAAAGTTTAAAAAATAAAATAGAATATGAGCTATTTTAAATATAAAAAAAGTTAAACTTTTCCTTATAAGACCATTAAAAACAAATTTATAGAAGCAGCACTACCCTCACATTTCATAAAACAAAGACTATTTTAACACCCCCAAAATAGAAAAGATATAGTTTAAGAGTAAAGGATGGCCCTTTATACTGAAAAAATCGGACTTTATGAAAAATTGAGGGCTTTGTTTCTCTTTTTGTCATTCTTGTTGCAGATCAATGAAAGCTTATGGATCCACGGACAAACATTTGGGAGCCAGTCAATTAAAGATCTGTTGGCTCTCTTCTGTCTTGCATATTCTGTTGGCAATAATGAGATGGCGTTTATTTTATTTCTTTTTTTAAAAATCATAGCCTTGTATATCTACATACAATTTGAAAGTTAGCCTTGGGCCACACCTTTCTAGCCAAAAGTTATGTGGGTAGAGACAGTGATGAAACAGCTTTTTTCAAAGGCGCACCTGAATTATGCAGCAAGGAGTGGGAGTGAGTATTGGAGTTATCTGCAAAGTGGCCCAACCCAGTAGAAGACCTGTGCTCTCTTGAAAGTAGCTGAGGTGTCTGCAGACCCAGGCAGGTGGGAAAAATATGTTTGTTTCCTTTAAATTCCAAATCAAATTCTCTTGTCTCCATTCTACTTTAAGTAACTACTTAGCATAGACAGGAGCTACATTATCCATTTCAAACCAAACTTTGCTTTTCAGGAGTTTCCCCTCAAATAATACTTCCCATGAGAAGCCCTACTGAGATCCTTCTTCCAATCTGATTCACGACTGATTCATGATTGGCCAGGAATACTCCAAAAGAAGTTTTTTTTCTCTGAACATCTCCTTGCCAGAATTTATATAGACTATTTAGTGAAAATCAAGACTTTGTCTTTTTACACAGCAACATAGCAGATTATTAACAGTAAAAAAAAAAAAAAGAAAGAAATGTTGCCTCCTATAGGAGTTCTTTTGTTAACCCAATCCAGATTTATTTATTGGAGAACCAAGGTTGGGTTTCAATTCAGTTCAGTTCAGTCGCTCAGTTGTGTCTGACTCTGCGACCCCATGGACTGCAGCACGCCAGGCCTCCCTGTCCGTCACCGACTCCCGGAGTTTACTCAAACTCACGTCCATTGAGTCAGTGATGCCATCCAACCATCTCATCCTCTGTCGTCCCTCTCTCCTCTCGCCTTCAGTCTTTCCCAGCATCAGGGTCTTTTCAAATGAGTCAGTTCTTCACGTCAGGTGGCCAAAGTATTGGAGTTTCAGCTTCAACATCAGTCCTTCCAATGAACATTCAGGACTGATTTCCTTTAGGATGGACTCATTGGATTTCCTTGAAGTCCAAGGGACTCTCAAGAGTCTTCTCAACACCACAGTTTAAAAGCGTCAATTCTTCTGCACTCAGCTCTCTTTACAGTCCAACTCTCACATCCATACATAACTAGTGGAAAAACCATAGCCTTGACTAGACAGACCTTTATTGGTAAAGTAATGTCTCTGCTTTTTAATATGCTCTCTAGGTTGGTCATAACTTTTCTTCCAAGGAGTAAGCGTCTTTTAATTTCATGGCTGCAGTCACCATCTGCAGTGATTTTGGAGCCCCCAAAAATAAAGTCAGCCACTGTTTTCACTGTTTCCCCATGTATTTGCCATGAAGTGATGGGACCAGATGCCATGCTCTTAGTTTTCTGAATGTTGAGCTTTAAGCCAACTTTTTCACTCTTCTCTTTCACTTTCATCAAGAGGCTCTTTAGTTCTTCTTCACTTTCTGCCATAAGGGTGGTGTCATCTGCATATCTGAGGTTATTGATATTTCTCCTGGCAGTCTTGATTCCAGCTTGTGCTTCCTCCAGCCCAGCGTTTCTCATGATGTACTCTGCATATAAGTTAAATAAGCAGGGTGACAATATACAGCCTTGACGTACTTCTTTTCCTATTTGGAACCAGTCTGTTGTCCCATGTCCAGTTCTAACTGTTGCTTCCTGACCTGCATAGAGGTTTCTCAAGAGGCAGGTCAGGTGGTCTGGTATGCCCATCTCTTTCAGAATTTTCCACAGTTTCTTGTGATCCACACAGTCAAAGGCTTTGGCATAGTCAATAAAGCAGAAATAGATGTTTTTCTGGAACTCTCTTGCTTTTTTGATGATCCATCGGATGTTGGCAATTTGATCTCTGGTTCTTCTGCCTTTTCTAAAACCAGCTTGAACATCTGGAAGTTCATGGTTCACATACTGTTGAAGCCTGGCTTGGAGAATTTTGAGCATTACTTTGTTAGCATGAGATGAGTGCAATTGTCCAGTAGTTTGAGCATCCTTTGGCATTGCCTTTCTTAGGGATTGAAATGAAAACTGACCTTTTTCAGTCCTGTGGCCACTGCTGAGTTTTCCAAATTTGCTGCTATGACTCAGGTCCTCTAGCAACTCTTTTTTTTTTTTTTAAGATTTTTTTTTTTTTAATGTGGACCATTTTTAAAGTCTTTATTGAGTTTGTTACAATACTGCTTCTGTTTAATGTATTGGTTTTTTGGCCATAATGCATTTGGGTTCTTAGCTCCCCAACCAGGGATGAAACCTGCACCCACTGCATTGGAAGGTAAAGTCTTAAACACTGGACCATCAAGGAAGTCTCCTCTCTGTTGTTCAGTCACCAAGTTGTGTCTGACTCTTTATGAACCCATGGACTGCAGCATATCAAGCTTCCCAGTCTTTCACTATCTCCTGATGAACTGAGCATAGGGAGCTTGGTAATCTGATCCAATCATCCCATCATCTGTTGCCCCTTCTCTTCTGCCCTCAATCTTTCCCAGCATCAGGGTCTTTTTCAATGAGTACACTCTTGCCAGTCCCCCTCTGGCAGCTCTTTATTCTCTGAATGCAATGATCAGTTCATTCAGATGGCATTCATAGTAGTCCCTTTACAGCTAAGGAAGAAGCACCCATTCTCCAGATGCAGGCATAGACATCTCCCTCTTCTGAAATGAATGTGATCATAGCAATGCTGTATTTTCTGAATATTGAAAATTTCTCATGCCTCAGTTTCCTCCTAGTAAAATAGGATTAAAATAGTATCAAGGTTGTCATCAGGAACTTAGATTGATGCCATCATTCTGAAGGAGATCAGCCCTGGGATTTCTTTGGAAGGAATGATGCTAAAGCTGAAACTCCAGTACTTTGGCCACCTCATGTGAAGAGTTGGCTTATTGGAAAAGACTCTGATGCTGGGGGGGATTGGGGGCAGGAGGAGAAGGGGATGACAGAGGATGAGACGGCTGGATGGCATCACTGACTTGATGGACGTGAGTCTCAGTGAACTCCGGGAGTTGGTGATGGACAGGGAGGCCTGGCGTGCTGTGATTCATGGGGTCGCGAAGAGTCAGACACGACTGAGCGACTGAACTAACTAACTATACATGTATGTGTTTTATCAATGTTTGTTTTTGTCAACACTTGTTGAGTCTTGGCTGCAACACCACGCACACTTATGACCTCCTTACTAAATCTAACAATAAATCTGTTCTAAATCTTACCTCAAAAAAAGTCAGCTTCTAATCTGTTGTTGGCCTCCTCTGACTTTGGCACTTGGAACCACGTTTTCTCTTGGCCCTTCTTACATAATTCTGGAGTGATTTTCAGTTATGATTCAGTGCCTCATCTGCGTTTTCTTTCAGTGCCGTGGTCTGCCCCTGTGCCTGAGCAGTGCAGGGTGCATCTGGGTGTGCTGTGCAAAGGGACCTATCTTCTCTACTGCCACTGGGTTGGCTGAATTGACTTTTTGACCAACCCACTATTTCACGTCCAGCCCTTTTGAATCTGAAAATCTTTCTGTTTAGTGAAAAAGCAAGCAAAATTGCAGCCAAATCATTCCCCATTCTCCCCTTCATGTATAAATATTATTTTTTAAATATTATATGATCCATTCCACACTTGACTCATTTGTGTTCAATAATACTAACACTGCTTCTCAGAGGTGACACGGTGAGCATCTTGAAGTACATGAATTAAGGAACCTGCCTCTACTACATATCAGACATTGTGCTGAGCGTTTGATACTGTATTGCTTAATTCTCATAACAAAACCTATCAAGTAGGTTCTATTTACCCCATCATCCAATCACCACCACTCAGAGATGAGACTTGCCCAAGGCCAGAGTAGAATAGAACTGGGCATAGGGAGCTTGGTAATCTGATCAAACTTTATTGTGTTGCTCTATTTGACACTCAGGTCCTAATATATAAATGTCCCTTTGGGGAAGGAAATCTCACTGCTTTCAGAGATCAAACCTGCATCCCCTGCATTGTAAGGCAGAGTCTTAACCACTGGACCACCAGGAAAGTCCCGGCTTTACATTCTTAACTGCAAAATTTCTAAACATTTAGAAATCATTGATTAAAAGAAACAATTTTGAGTATTGTGTATGTTTTGTTTTTTGTTGATGTTTGCATTTTTTAATGGTATTTTTATTTGTTCTCTGTTGTCCACTGCTGTATATCCCCAGCATATGTAACAGTGCCTGGCAAGTTGTAGACATCCAATTTGAACTAGTTTATTGTTATATGATAAATAGAAACATTTTGTATGTTATAATAGCACTTCATTTTGGGGACATAAGTAACATTTTCTTCTGAGGGGCCTTCCAGAATTTCCTATACATAAATAACACCTTCTTCCCTAAACCTGATCTATGCTCAGTTGTGTCCAATTCTTGGAGACCTCCATGGACTGTAGTCCCTCAAGACTCCTCTGTCCTTGGAAGTTTCCAGGCAAGAATACTGGAGTGGGTTGCCATTTCCTTCTCCAAAACCTGATCTATATGCGTTTGTAATTTTCTGCTCTGAATTCTACTTATGGATACAACTCAGTTCTCCATGGCTTCTAAAGAGCAGGACTGTTCAGTTCATCTTATATCCCTCTGTTTATTAAACAAGTAAATGAGTATGTTCTCAGTATACCTAAGAGATACCAAGGAAAAAATATTTGCTCTTTTTAGTCCTTGATCATTTGTTGTTTTTTTTTTTTCCTAGCCATGCATATCACCAGTCTTGAGAGAATGTGTTTCAATTCACTTAAAGTAATGATTTATTTTTATAACACCTTGGTAATTAAGTTCATTACTCTTCCTGAAGAACAAAACCTGAACTACTTGGTAACTGCTTTTGTCTTTATTTGTAATCTTTTAGAAAACAAACCCATGAGCTTTTCATTGGGACAATCGTTATGAATTCTTGATAACATCTGGTTGCTTAATTCGAAAAATGTGTAGCTGTGAAGATTAATGATAGACCTTAACTGGATTTAAATTCAGACATATATAGGATCCGTATTAATCTCAGTCAACCCTTTCAAACAGATGCCATATTTTGGGGAAAAGGAAATTGAAATGTACCAAGGAGCGGTAAGTTACATGCCACATAAATTACTGCAGTGTTTGGGGCTTGTATGATGTATGGGCAATTGAAGTTGGCCATATATTTGCATTTTCTTATATAAATTATTTATTGGGCAGCTTAAATAGGTGACATTGTTTGATTTTTAATGATGTGCTGCTCTTTAGAGTACAGCTCAGAAAAAGCATAGGACTATTAATATTGGAAAGTTATATACAATGTTAGTTGAATGGAATGTAGGACTTACAGCTTTAGGCATCTTCCTCCTTCCACATACGTCACAAAACTCTAAAGAGTAAAAAATTCAGTAACTGGTAAAAAATATAAATTGGGCAATGGGAACCATTCTTTCCAAATCACTGAAACCATGGCTATGACTGGAACATGAAAAGCAAATCTTTTTTTATTTCACTTATTAATGTGACACCCTCATCCCTATTCAGACCCAGCTCCGTAGCCATTTCAGTTGTGACATAAAAATAGAATCTGTAATCCTAATTCATATATTTCATTCTCTGGCTCATCACTTCCCCAGGCCTGCCCATCTCTACATCTTTTTCCTTCCCTCTTTCCTTTGCAGCAGAAGCACAAGAGCGTTCATTAATCCTGACCCCTGGAAAACAAACAAAAGGGAGCCCACACAAATTCATCAGTTGAAGTGGAAGGCAATTTACCCAGAGCAAGAGCCCACCCCATTGTTGCCAGATGAATGGTGCTGGTAGCTGGAGCCGAAGGAGGCTGCCACGCGAAAGACCTTTGATAATGCTGCCTTTATGGGAGCCCAGCACAAGGGAAACACTGTCAGCAGAGGCTGGGCCCTGCCCTGGCGCCCTGATCAGGAGGGCCCTGGGGCAGCCGGGACGGAGCTGGCTTGGAGTCTGCAGTGACAGCCAAGGCAGGGTGGATGGAAGCGCTGTGTATTTGTGCTGTTTCTTTCCAGTTCTCTGAAAAGCGTTCTTACATGAGTCCCTTTTAGACCATTCATCTTTTGAAGAGTTCTTTTTAAAGAAATGCCCTAGAATTTTAAAAAATATATTTATTTTTAACTGCTGATGGCAACAGAATGTTGTAAAATTGGTATTAGTGCCAGGTCCTATGTTTATATTTGCAGCAATAATAAAGCAGCCCTGGATGCTGGCTGTGTATTACTATGCATGCCTATTTCACAGATGAGGAAACAGAGGCTCATAGAGGTGAAGTAATTGAATCTATTGAGTGCTGGAGCTAGGAATGAAGTCAGGTCTCAGTGACTTTCAGGGGTTTTCAGGCAAGGGCAGAATCAGGTAGAGGCTACCTGATTGTGGCTACCCTATAATTTTCATCATGCTTGCTCAGTCGCTTCAGTTGTGTCTGGCTCTTTGAGACCCTATGGACCATAGCCCACCAGGCTGCTCTGTCCAAGGGGTTCTCCAGGCAAGAATACTGGAGTGGGTTGCCATGCCCTCCTCCAGGGATAATTCTCATCAGTAGCTGAAAAATACCATGAGCGCAGAGATGAGAAGCCAGTTGGAAAAATAGTGATACACAGAGATCAAATATAACTAGTTAAGTGGCTTTGAGGCCTTACTGGGCAATGACTTGCCCACTCCTTTCCCTCCACTGCTCACAGCTTTCACTCCACTCTATTTCCATTTTTTATTTTTACTTTTGGCTGTGCCATGTGGCATGTGAGGTCTTAGTTCCCTGACCAGGCATTGAAACTGTGTCCCCGGCAGTGAATGCATAGCGTCTTAACCACTGGACTGGCAGGGAATTCCCTTGTTCTCTTTTCTTTTCCTCTATTTCCAGAGAGGTATTAAATGTAATCGTGAATGAGCATCCTGCAGTCCCATCCATGCATCCCCTTGACTGTAAAGTGAAGGCAGGGATGACATATTTTTGTCCCTTTATAGAATTATCCAGCTCAACAGTCCCAGGAATGAGTTTTAGACCTCACTGAGCAGTTTCCCTCCTGGGGCCCCTATTCACACATAGGGAGCCGTGGGCACTGGATACACCGGTGCTTAACTTGGGTGCAGACATCAAAGCAGTCACCCCTCCTTGTCGCTCAGCTCTGATCCGCCAGAGCTTGCGATGAGTGGCCATTTCTGGGGCAGGCCCCTTATGATATAATAAGTTGTTGTATAATAAGACTCAAAGTTGGAATGCAGTACATTCTACTTTACCCCTCTGTGTTTCACTAACCTTTTCTAAATAATTTCCCGTGCATTATCTCAATTACCTTGTGTGGATAGCATGGACCTTGTTATCCCCACTGTAGAGATGCGGACCAGAGAAGGGAAGGACAGAATCTAAATGTCTTCTCACTCTGCATGTGACTTTCTTCTCACTCTTCTGTTACATAGTCTTAAATTTAAGGGGTGTTCTTTCTCCAGCTTTCCACCATATGAAGTGTTTTTCTTTTTAGTGACTTTGGTGGGAGTGGTAGAAGTGCCAAGACACTGAAGAAAGCAGGGCTGAAGTCGTCCTGACACAGTGAATTTACTTGTGGATTTATATTATGCATAGCTCAGATATCCCATGAGACTCAAGTACAAACCCACTCTCTTGGTGTGCTAGGAATTTTTGTTTTTCCATGTTGAGATGGAACAAACTGGTCAAACCTGTTTATCCCTCTAAAGAACCACACCTTCTGCCTTCTTCTAAGGAAAATAAGTTTTTTTCCTTATATTCTAATAGTCTAAGTTTCCTCTAGGGTCCCAAGATCTCCAACTTGCCTCTTAGGGAAAAAAAAAATAATGTAGAAATTCTGATTTAGTACAGGTCAGATCCAGGTTTTTAGTAGGCCTCTCCTAAGACCTGTTGCCCAAATGCCTTTCAGAGACCTTTAGAAATGGAACGTGCCTGCAGAGGCGTGCTGCGGGTAGAAGGGCGTGGTGTCGGAGTACCTGAAGACCGTGGGCCATGTCTGAAGGCTGAATCACTCATAGGCCTACAGAAAAGTCCTTCCAAATTCCTTCCGTCTTCATTGTGTTAGATGTACCTCCTCAGGACCTTGGCAACTTTATGATTCTTGTATTATGCAGCCTTTAAGCCTATACAATGGCATGTTCATTTCCAAAGCCAAGAGAAGAAATGTGTTGCTTTTATCTGACCATGGTTTCATTTTGTTTTGCTTTTCTAGGCACAGTATGAGAACCCACCACATATCTATGCTCTTGCAGATAATATGTACAGAAATATGATAATTGACAGAGAGAACCAATGTGTCATCATCAGGTATGGAAAAGAACAGTTTTGGGTCCAGGGAACACAAGACTATGCTGTACATAGGATGCTGTCAACGAGCTTTTGCAATAGTTGCTCATTTCAGAGTCTGGTTAATGTATTTGAGTAACAAGCAGCCCGTTAGCTTTGCCTTGGTGTATTTTATAACTTCAAGTCTTAAAGCTTCGAGCTTCCACGAGGTTGCTTTTTGTACCCATGTCACTTGAAGCATTAAGGCTTTAGGGCATATGGTTCTAGCTCAGTCTTTCTCTGATTGTCGTCAGGTCCGGAAATAAAAATCTCAAGACACTTCCCCTCCCATTTGGGATGGTATTGTGGTTTTACCCTGAATTGGAGATCCTTTATGTTACAAGTATAGTAAGCATGTGTCACTGTTTTGTCAGCTGGAGTCCTTTTTTCTAGGTCCTTTTTCCTTAATATTTCAAGTTTGAACTTTTTTGGGGTTTTTTGTTGTTGTTGTTATTTGCTTTTAATTTTCTGAAGGCATTACTGGTCAAAGCCAGCATTCGGCATCCACAGCTATGTTTCGCAGTCCTTTTAACCTGACCCAGCTCTGAGTCTTTGCTGGCTTGAAGTGCTTTTACAATTTTGTTTACTGTTACAAACATTTTCAAACATACAGAAAACACAAGCAATCCATATTTCCATCACTGAGAACTTGGCAGTTATTAACATTTTGTTCATCTTTTTAGTGCTTTAATTTTTTAATTCTTAATTTTTTTAATGAAAATTAAAGGAAAAAATCCTATTTTTAATTCACAAGCATACACAAAATTACGAAAAGTATTATAATAAGCCCTGTGTATCTGTCATCTACTTTATACATTTATTAATATATGGCCAACCCTGTGTTTTTTGAGAAGGCCATGGCACCCCACTCCAGTACTCTTGCCTGGAAAATCCCATGGACGGAGGAGCCTGGTGGGCTGCAGTCCATGGGGCTGCTAAGAGTCAGACACGACTGAGCGACCTCACTTTCACTTTTCACTTTCATGCATTGGAGGAGGAAATGGCAACCCACTCCGGAATTCTTGCCTAGAGAATCCCAGGGACGGGGGAGCCTGGTGGGCTGCTATCTATGGGGCCGCACAGAGTCAGACACGACTGAAGTGACTTAGCAGCAACCCTGTTTTACCTAGTCCTCCCACTCTGCCCCTACTTGATTCAATCCTAGGTAGAAAATAATTTAATTTGTCAGTAATTCAGGGTATACCTCTAAAAGACCATTCTTATCACAACTGAAAAAAAATGAGTAATTCCTTCAGTATGATCTAATATTATCGGTATTCCAATTCCACAATTATCTTATAAATTATTATTTTTTTTTTTTTTTTTACAGTTGATTTATTTTTATTTGGGTTTCAAAGGCTCATGTTTCATACTTAGCTGTGTGTCTCTCAGGTCTTATAATCGTTAATACTTCTCTCTTATTCTTTTTGTTTTCTTGGTGTTTATTTGTTAAAGAAAAAGGTTTGTCCTGTAGAATTTTCTGCAGTCTGATAATAGCTAGTTGCCTCCCATGACTTTGCACTGTCCCCTATATTTCCTGTAAATTGACAGGCTTTGAAAGCTTGATTAGGTTCAGTTTCAATTTTTTAGCAAAAATGCTCCATCATTGATGCCTTGCACTTAATGCCTGTTTGGCTAACCTTTTGTGATGTTCAGATTTCCAGTGAGTCCATCCATTATAAATTCTCATTTCACAATCATTTAATTAATGGTTGGAAAATAATTTTCTAATTGTATTCCATCTATATTAATTTATTAATTGGAGTTCTCATTTGTTTATCATAAAATACAATCTGGATAGGAAAATTGGATAAAAAGCTTGACTTGTTATTTTCATTTACTAATTTTTGAGACAATAAGTTGATGCCCTAGCAGCCTCCCAAAGTATGATGTTTGCGTTTTAAGTATCATTCTATACTGGTGGGTTTTAAATACCTTACCTGTTTAACTACATTGCAGTTTTTCTTTTAGGTTCAAATAGTCCTACCTTTGGCTTATGAGAGTCCTTTGTATTGACTCCTTTGTCCCTTTGATGTGACTCCAGTAGTCTTTGATAGTTTTCTTGTATAAGATGTTCCAGGCTTATCTTGTACATTTTCTGCCAAGCCTTAGGTTCAGCCATTTCATCTGAAAGCCCTGGCTCATTTTAATGGGAAACAGTATTTAGAGACCGTCAGTCTACTGATGAAGAGTGCTCACTGCTGTGTGTTAATGGTGCTTCTTGTTCTTTTCAGAGGACAAAAGCAAGGAATATGAACTTTTTAAGAAAAATATGAACCATCAATTCACACTGATAATGTCTAGTTCATTTGTAAGATTTTAGAGTTTTTATTTATTTGGATTTTATATTTGGATGCCATTTCTCTTATTCTGAAAACCTTGGTTCCTGATGACACTGTTAGAATTATTTGCACTATACTATGTCTGTGCATAAAATTATAAATAAATAATTAAGTATATACTTATACTCAAGTGTATATTTATAAAAGATATATTGCATAATAAATAATGGGGTAAAGCAAATAAATAATTCTATTAATGCTCCAAGATAACAATACCAACATTATTTGTAGCAATACTATTTCACTTTAAAATTTCTTTGTTCTTTTTTGTCCTTAGGATGTACAGTCAAAATATTCGATTTTAAGAGTCACTTAACATAATACTTTTCTGTGTCATTAACATGCCAATTTGACCTACAGTTAGGTTCTTGTGTTTCATTTTAGAAGTTTAAATTTTTCATTTTGTTTTAAAATTGTTTAAACAATTTACATGGCTCCAAAGTCAAAACTATAAAACAGGAATACTGAGGCATTTTAAGATATAGACTTCATGATATTTTATCTCCAAATATTTCTATATGCATCTCAAAATGTTTTCTAACTTAGCCCCAATACCATGATCACAACTAAATAATAAATAAGCAATCCACATTTAAATTTCTCTAATTGTTGCAAACATGTCCTTTCTTGCCAGTTTATGTAAATCAAGGAACACTGGCTGCATTTGGTAATGAGTCACTTTTTAATCTTACCAGAGTTCCCTTCTCCCATTTTTTTTTTCCCCCATTGACTTGGTCAAGAGAACAGCCCAGTTTTCCTATAGACACCTTTTAGATTGGTCCAGTTGCTTCCTCATGGTCTCATTTCTCTAATTACTTCAATTTTCTGTAAATTGAAAGTTAGATCTAAATTCTTAATTAGCTTCAGGCTAAGCCTTTTGGAAGGAACACTTGTGTGTTGATGAGTTTGGTTGCTGAATTGGAAATGCTTCTGTTTGTTCCCAAGTGGAAGTCACTGGCCAGTAGAGAGGTGGGACATGTTTTCCTGACTCAAATTAAATGCGAGAGGATTAGGCTGAGTTTTCTAACATATTCTCTTGCCCTTTCTCCTTTCTCCTGGGCCCCTAGTAAGATGAGAAGAAGAGGAATGGTCTTGTTGCATGAGTTTCATCAGTTCGGAGCTGCTTCCGTTTTTCCTAGTTCACCTTTCTCCCTCTCTCGGATCTCCTCAGTCGGTCCTACAGGAGACACTTGCTCTGAGGCAGGACGTGTG
The DNA here is from genome assembly GCF_019923935.1 of Bubalus bubalis. Lineage (NCBI taxonomy): Eukaryota > Metazoa > Chordata > Mammalia > Artiodactyla > Bovidae > Bubalus > Bubalus bubalis. The sequence goes on along the minus strand of NC_059167.1, from coordinate 52,198,070 downwards.
ACCACTTCTAGGAGCCTTCTTTTCAGTGTTCAGGTGGCAAAGACTTGAAGGCCCTGCTCCAGGGAATTCTACTGCAGTCTCTGTGCTGGCAGAGATACAGGAGATGGCAGGACAGGGAGCTGCTTTGACCTCTGATGTTAACCACCCAAGTCAAGCCAGACTTCACATGTGAAAGGCACAATTCTCCATGAGACACCAGCTGCAAGTTGCGAGGTTCCCACCACCTCCTTGGTTTCATTACTGCAACAACTCACAAAAGTCATGAGAGCCCTGGACTTATGGTTACAGTTTTATTAGAGCAAAAGGATACAAAGCAGAAGCAGAAAAAAGTAGAGACACAAGGGCAAGGTCTAGGAGGGGTCCAGATGTGTGGCTTCCAGGCTTCCTCCCCCCATGGAGCCATGGACAATGTTATGTCCTTCCAGTTATGGCATGGGAACTGACAATACTATTGCCAACTAGAAAGTTCACCTGGGCCTTTGGTGTCCAGAGGTTTTATTTGGGCTCAGTCGTATGCTGCCTGCATGACTGACCTGTAGCCTCCACCCGTCCTGAAGATTTGGGCTAATATGTGTAGTCTCCATGTCCTCCAGGAGTCACGACTTAGATGCAGCTTTCCAAAGCTCTTTTCATAAACCTTTGTCCAGTTCCCAAATCTCCCAGGCAAATAGAGACTCTCCTGTCAGGAAGGATGTTTCAGGGCCCTAGAGAACTACCTCCTAGTATTACCTCCCCAAAGCCTGACCTCTCTCTGTGTTAATTCTATATTACCCAAGAGCTGTGCTTTGTCTGCTTTGAGAAAGTAGCTTTGCTATCTCTGGCATGCCATGGTTCACTCTCACCCGCTCTGTGATCCTGGGCAGCAAAGTTAACAGTTGTCTGGTCCTCTCTTCCTTGTGAGTGAACTGATTGACTTCTGAGGTCTCTGAGGTTTGGGGGTCTCGGAACTCTTTCTTCCAAATAATGCTCAGGGAACTGGAAGGCAGAGGAATGCTGTTCTGGGTAGAGAAGCCCAAGTTTGCAGCCATGAGATGGCAGGGCTGGGTGTGGGATCGACCAGGGCTGAGTTCAGTGCTGCCTGCCTGAATGCATTTGTGAACAGAAAACAAAACCAGCCTTCCTGGAGGCTGGAAAAGAAGTCTGCTCCTTATGCAAAGGCCTTCTGCCATATCTGGAGAGACTAGGAATTTTTAGTATCATTTAATTAGAAAATTAAAAATTAATGATGATCTAATCTGTCTGGTGTTCCTTTTAGACTTTGACCTTCTGATTTCCCTGCTATATGACCTTATCCACATGATGAAATGAATACCGTTTATTTTTTACTTACCTATTTTTAATTTTAAAGTAAATTATTCATTTATTTAAAAATCTGACTTATTAAATTTTATTAAATAATGTACATATATAAATATTTTTTGTTAAATGCATTTCACTTTAGAGAGAAATATTTGGGATTTCCATGACAATACATATTTTATGCACTTTTAAATCTTGCTATAGAAGAAAATGAAGATCAGATACATTTATAGTAAAGAAGTATTTTAAAAGAAAATTATACTCAAGTAACAAGAAAAATTTTATGTTTTTTTAATTAATTTATTTATTTTAATTGGAGGCTAATTACTTTACAATATTGTAGTAGTTTTTGCTGTACATTGACATGAATCAGCCATGGGTGTACATGTGTTCCCCATCCTGAACCCCCGGTCCCACCTCCCTCCCCTACGATTTTTTTTTTTTTAAGTTGAAGTGTGATTGACCCACAGCACTATGTTAGATCCAGATGCACAGCAAAGTGATTCAGTATTTCTGTACATTACAAAGTGATAGCCGTGAAATGCATACTCTTAGATGGGACAATGCTGTACATAGAACCAGTATTATCAGTTCCTCCCAATCTTATGTTTTCTAAAGAGGTGAATACAGTGATAGGATGGACTGGCAGCTGACTGTTTCTGGATAGAAGTCAGTGTAACAGATTGAATTTTATTTATTAAAAAAGAGTTTTGGCTGCACCGGGTCTTCGTTGCTGTGCATGGGCTCGTCTCTGGCGGGGGTTGCTCTTAGTCGCAGTGCACAGGCTTCTCATTGTGGTGACTTCTCTTGAGCCCAGCTGTAGGCACGTGGCTGCAGTAGTTATGGCACGTGGACTCAGTAGTTGCCGCGTGCAGGCTCTAGAGCACAGGCTCAGTAGTTGTGGCGCACAGGCTTAGTTGTTCCAAGACATGAAGAATCTTCCCAGACCATGGAGAGAACCCATGTCCCCTGCATTAGCAATGGAATTCTTAACCCCTGAACCACCAGAAAAGTCCCAGCAAATTGAATTTTAAGAGAAAGAAATCAAGAAAGAAGACAGGCTGTTTTGTCAAGCAGAGACCTCCATCTAAGCCTTGGCTTTGAGTTTGTTTTTTTAAGGTGAAGTATAGTTGATGTACAGTAATATATATATATATATATGTGTGTGTGTGTATATATATATATGTATGTATGTATCGGAGGAGGCAATGACACCCCACTCCAGTACTCTTGCCTGGAAAATCCCATGGATGGAAGAGCCTGGTAGGCTGCAGTCCATGGGGTTGCTAAGAGTCAGACATGACTGAGCAACTTTACTTTCACTTTTCACTTTCATGCATTGGAGAAGGAAATGGCAACCCACTCCAGTGTTCTTGCCTGGAGAATCCCAGGGACGGGGGAGCCTGGTGGGATGTCGTCTGTGGGGTCACACAGAGTCGGACACGACTGAAGTGACTTAGCAGTAGCATATATAGGTATATTATATAGTGATTTACAATATTTAAAAGTTATGCAGTTACTATAAAATATTGGCTATATTCCTGTATTGTACAATATATCCTTGTAGCTTACTTTATACATACCAGTTTGTACCCCTTGATTCTCCTACCCCATCTTTCCCTTCCCCACTTCCCATTGATCTACTAGTTTGTTCTCTTTGTGAGTCTGTTTCTTTTTTGTTACATTTAGTTTTTTGTATTTATTAGATTCCACATGTAAGTGAGATCGTACAGTATTTGTCTTTCTCTATGTGACTTATTTCACTTAGCATGATGCTCTCCAAGTCTATCCATGTTGCTGCAGAGACAAAATTTCATTCTTTGGTTTCCCTGGTAGCTCAGCTGGTAAAGAATCTGCCTGCGATGCAGGAGACACTCCTGGGTTGGGAAGATCCACTGGAGAAGGGATAGTCTACCCACTCCAGTATTCTTGGGCTTCCCTCGTGGCTCAGCTAGTAAAGAATCCACCTGCAATGTGGGAGACCTGGGTTCGATCCCTGGATTAGGAAGATACCCTAGAGAAGGGAATGGCTACCCACTCCAGTATTCTGGCCTGGAGAATTCCATGGACTGTATAGTCCATGAGGTCACAAAGAGTCAGACATGACTGAGTGACTTTCACTTCACTTCACTTCATATATATACACACACACATATATACATACATACGTAGACATACACATGCAGGAATGGAATTATGGAATTGCTGGGTTATTCTATTAGAGTAGTTCTATTTTTAGCTTTTTGAAAAATCTCCATACTGTTTTCCACAGTGCTTGAACCAACCTACATATCCACCAGCAGTGTACGAGGGTTCCCTTTTTTCCACATCCTTGCCAACACTTGTTATTTGTGTTCTTTTTGATGATGGCCATTCTGACAGGTTGGAGAAGGCAGTGGCACCCCACTCCAGTACTCTTGCCTGGAAAATCCCATGGACGGAGGGGCCTGGTGGGCTGCAGTCCATGGGGTCACTAAGAGTCGGACACGACTGAGCAACTTCACTTTACTTTTCACTTTCATGCATTGGAGAAGGAAATGGCAACCCACTCCAGTGTTCTTGCCTGGAGAATCCCAGGGACGGGGGAGCCTGGTGGGCTGCCGTCTATGGGGTCACACAGAGTCGGACACGACTGAAGTGACTTAGCAGCAACATTCTGACAGGTGTGAGGTGAAATCTCATTGTGTTTTTGATTTGCATTTCCCTGATGATTAGTGATGTGGAGCATCTTTTCATGTTCCTGTTGGCCATCTGCATTTCCTCTTTGGAAAAGCATATATTCAGTTCTTCCCATTTTTTAAATCAGGTTGTCTGTTTTTCTGATATTGAGTTCTATGAGCTGTTTCTGTCTCTAGCCCAGATTACTCTCCATGTCTGGAGTTATTTTCCTACCCAAGGCTGTTCTCATCTACTTCAACCCAGTGATTTCTTCATCCTTTGAATTTCAGCAGCAGTTCATATACCCCTAATTTTTGCCACCTATTTAATATGTTGTTTAATTATATTGAAGTATAGTTGGTTTACAATGTTGTGTTCATTTCTGCTCTACAGCAAAGTGATATTAAAAAATATATCCTTTTAAAAAATATTATTTTCCATTATGGTTTATCACAGGATATTGAATATAGTTCCCTGTGCTATAGAGTAGGACCTTATTGTTTATCCATCCTATTTATACCAGTTTGCATCTGTTAACCCTAAACCTCCGATCTTTTCCACCCTCACCTCCCTTCCCTCTTGGAAACCACGTCTGTTCTCTGTATCTGTGAGTCTGTTTCTGTTTCGTAGCTATGTTCATTTGTGTCATATTTCAGATTCCACATATAAGTGATATCATATAGTATTCTCTTTCTGACTTCACTTAGTATGATAATCTCTAGGTCCATCCATGTTGCTTCAAATGACATTATTTCATCCTTTTTTGTGGCTGAGTAATATGCCATTGTGTGTGTGTGTGTGTGTGTGTGTGTGTGTGTGTGTGTTCACATACACACTTGCCACATCTTTATCAATTCTGTTGATGAATACTTGTTTCCATAGTGCTGCTAAGAACATAGGGGTTCACATTTCTTTTAGAATTATGGTTTTTTCTGGATATCTATCCAGGAGTAGGATTGCTGGATCATATGGCAACTCTATTTTTAGTTTTTTAGGTTACCTCCACACTCTTCTCCGTAGTTGCTACACCAATTTATATTCCCACCACCAGTATAGGAAGGTTCCTTTTTCTGCACACCCTCTCCAGCATTTGTTATTTGTAGCCTTTTTAAATGATGGCCATTCTGATCAGTGTGAAAGGGTACCTCATTGTAGTTTTGATTTGCGTTTCTCTAATAATTAGCAACGATGAGCATCTTTTCACATGTCTGTTGACCATCTGTATGTCTTCTTTGGAGACAAGTTTGTTTAGGTCTTCTGCCCATTTTTCATTTGGGTTGTTTGGTTTTTTAAACATTGAGCTGCATGAGCTGTTTGTATATTTTGAAGATTAATCCCTTTTTGATCACATCGTTTGCAAATATTTTTTCCCCAGTCTTTTTGTTTTATTTATGGTTTCCTTTGCTGCACAAAAGCTTGTAAGTTTGATTAGGTCACATTTGTTTATTTTTGCTTTTATTTCTATTGCCTTGAGAGACTGACCTAAGAACACATTGGTACAATTTATGTCAGAGAATGTCTTGCCTATGTTCTCTACTAGGAGTTTTATACCACCTAGTTAATATTGTTATCACTTTTTAAAATTTGCATGCACTTATTTTCAGTAGTTTTTCAATCCTTGCTGAAATTTATGTTTCTCTGTTGCACATAATACATGTTTATCATTTTGAAGCTTGAAATAAGCTCTAAGTGCTGTTTGCATTTAGAAAAGGGAGAGATTGATTTGGACTAAAATAAATAGCAAAAGTGTCACAGAGGTGTTGGGACTTGGGTTGAATTTTCCATATAGAGTGGGTGGAACGAAGAAAACATTGATGGCTTGATAAATTCTGAAACCCAAACCATGTAATGGGGAGAACATGAGGAGGACATCAGTGTGGTGGTTAAAGAAAATCTACATTGACGAATAGTCCTTATAAATTACTTGAGGGCCAGAACTGGGTCTCCCCCTTCTGTTTCTGTATGACAGCCATATGGCGTTTGCGTAGTAATGCAAGATTGGTTGATTTGGGGAGATATGGTTGATTGGGTGACATGTACCTCCTTGAATGACAGGCTGGGTAATCTATAGACAAGCTTTCGGGCCTCAGGGATGTCTTGCAGGCCTCTGAACAGAAACGTGCTACCACAGGAGGCTGGTTCACAAAGATGAGTCTGTGGGTAGAAAAGAGATGGACTCTTGAGCAAATATGGAGGTCTAGATGTAAGATGATGAGGACCTGACCTGAGTTGGAAAGGCAAAGAGGAAACTGATGTGTGACCTTCCATAACCCTGTGAAGGAGTAAAGGATTAGAAAGTGAATGTGGACCCCAGGCAGTGCCAACAGAAAGGTACAAATAGCTCCCTTAGTATCATCCCTTGTCAATGATGAGCACCTGAAGACACAGGCAGACACCTGTGAACCCAGTAAATGAGCAACCCAAATCTGCTTAGCCCAGTAGTCTTCTGTGCTCTGGAATCCAGAATTTAGATTTATGTTTTAAATTCACGCCTGTGGTAGCTTTGGACCTATTGGAGACATCTACACAAATATATTTAATAAAATAATACAGGGTGAGGAGGGAAAGTGACAAGTTTTTCTCTTATTCTCTACTATCTCTGTATCATCAGACTAGACCTTGGCACTGTAGCCAGAGGCATTTCTGCAGCCTTTGCCAACTGACTTCTGTAAAGACTTACGGGATCTTGGAGAATATTTATGTGGCAGCTTTACTGCTGCCATTAAAAGTGAATTCCTATCACTTTTGGCCTGCATCGGCTGCCCTGGTGCATTAAAAATATATATGATGTTGATCTGAGAGCATCACATTTGGTGCAGTTTCTTTCTTTTTTTTTTTTTTTTTTTTTTTGCCACATGGTGAGGCTTGCAGGATCTGACTTCCATGACTGGGGTTCAAACCCAGGCCTGTGTCAGTGAAAGCATCCTAACCCCTGGATCACCAGGAAATTCCCCAGTTTCTTATATTTTTGCTTGAGATACTCTTAAGCAGCTGTTTTTATTCTGTCCTTAATGTATTCAACACCAGTTTGCAAAGTCTTGTTAGATTGTATCCTGAACATGTGACAAAGAACTATTTTTTAAAGAACAAATAAAGACATAAGAGATGTTTTGAAGGCACATCAATAAGATTTAGTGGCTGAATTTGAGAATTTTTGTAGAGGAAAAAGAAACAGTTCAGAAATCTTAGATTCAATAGTGACAATGTCTGCTTCAAGAAACATTTTGAGTTTGGAATCCCTAAGATTTGCAGGGGTAAAGATTAAAGACTTAAACAATTTAAAAAATTAGATCACTTATAATATTTGAGTTATGTCTTATCTCTGCTGTCTGCCTCAGCACTATCAATGGTCTCATGGATTCTCAAGCTGTCTTCCTGTCTTTGATGTATTTCAGGAGCCTTTTATTGTTAGCATTGGAACTCTTTCCAATTTCTTGTTTACCCCAGCACCAGCATCCTTAGAAACTCCCTGTCCCTCTGGCCTGGCTTTGGGAGGCCCAGTCATCTCACACCCTGACTAGAGGATCTGTGTGAGGACTGCCCTCTGTCTGCAGTCTTGAAGAACTATGGCTCAAGTTTACCCTTTTATCCCAGATTCCCTGAAAATCTTACCTACCACCCTGAATTGAAGCATGTTATTCAGGAAGCCCAGCTCATTAGCTAGTTTATATATTATCTATAATCATAATAGTAACCCCCTTTCAAGTACTTGCTTTGTATCTTAACATCCTTTACTTGTATCATTTACAACCTGCTGCTGCTGCTAAGTCGCTTTAGTCGTGTCCGACTCTGTGCGACCCCATAGACGGCAGCCCACCAGGCTCCCCCGTCCCTGGGATTCTCCAGGCAAGAACACTGGAGTGGGTTGCCATTTCCTTCTCCAATGCATGAAAGTGAAAAGTGAAAGTGAAGTTGCTCAGTCGAGTCGAACTCCTAGCGACCCCATGGACTGCAGCCCACGAGGCCCCTCCATCCACGGGATTTTCCAGGCAAGAGTACTGGAGTGGGGTGCCATTGCCTTCTCTGATTTACAACCTAGGAAACTAGATATTTGGGCTTCCGCTCGTGGCTCAGTGGTTAAGAATCCCCCTGCCAGTGCAGGAGACGTGGGTTTGATCCCTGGGTCGGGAAGATCCCCTGTAGAAGGAAATGGCAACCCACTCCAGTGTTCTTGCATGAGAAATCCCATGGACAGGAGCCTGGTGGGCTACAGTCCATGGGATTGCAAAGAGTCGGACACAACTGAGCGACTAAACAACAAACTAGATATTATTACCTACGCCCTTTATTGCAGATCAGGTAACTGAGTCTGAGAGGTAACGAAACATGTTAAGCATCTCATATTTGAAATGTGATGAAGCCACGTACCAAGCCAGGGCTGCCTGGCTCCACTGTTACACTCTGTCCACTTGGCTGCTTTGAGCCAGAAGGTGTCAGCTTGTCTGGTTAGTCATCTGTTACCACCCATGGTAATGGGGTACAGTGAGAAGATCTCTGGTGTTGAGTCACAGGGCAAACTCGTTATTCTGTCCTGTAGAAAGTGTGTGACTTCTGCAAGCCTCAGTCACTTCATCTGCAAAATGGGGATTAATGTTCAGTTGCTAAGTTGTGTCTGACTCTTTATGGCTCTGTGGCCTGTAGCATTCCAGGCTTCCCTGTCCTCCGCTGAGGAATACAGGGGAAGTTGTTGAATAAGAAATACACATAAAAAATTTTTTTTAACTGTTAAGGAGTAATGTATTAAAATATCTATTTTAATAAATAATTAACTCCTTTTACTGTAGTAACAGTAAAAGGGATTGTAGAGCCAACAAGTAGCTGAGCTGGGGTTCAGACTTGATGTTCAGACTAAACACTGGGTTCTTCCTATTGCATCAGGCCTGGGCCACAATGAGCATTGCCCTGGGGCCATTTTCTTGGAAGACTCTAGGTGATAATTTTGTCTGCTTGACAATACTAATTGATTTGGAACAAGTCACTCTTATTTGTCCTCATGATGTTAATGAATCTTTATCATTTGCTCAGTCATTTCTGCTTGATTTTGTATTTTATGCATTCAGCCATTGCATGTACTCGAGACTTATATTTTTCAGCGTCACTACAGGCCCTGACAGATCATCACCCCTTTCTCTCCAGCCCTGGAAACCTTCAGATAGGCAAACTAAAACTGCAAAATTTTAGTTTGCTTTCTAATCTCCTTTGGAACTTGTGTTATTGCTCATCTTCCGGATTCTTTTAGTCACTAATATGTCTATCCTTTATAACTCAAGAATTACAAAAAAGTCTTAACTATCGCTGTGATTTTTACCCTTGGATTATACCTTCTGAAATAGGAGTCAAGTTTAATAATAATATGTATATGTATATGTACACACACACACACACACACATATATAAAGTCAGGTCTAGGAAAGTAGGACCCAGTGGGGATTTTCATAACTTCATTGTCTTATCAGCCATTCATTCTAGACAGGAATGGCACCCTCTAATGCTTGCCTACTCACACATCTTCCCTCCGTCCCTCCCCTACCTGGCTAACTGTAACCTGTCTCATTGAGATGTAAGTAGTGTGACTTGACTTAGCTTATGAATTTCTTTAGGAATCTTTTCCTAATTCAAGCTCAGCAATCCCTAAAACTGTACCCCTATCTCCATGGTGTTACCACAGCATCAGTGCATTTGACCTCCCCTGGTGCAGTAAGCTCCTCTCATTCCAGGAGACCCATCTCATTCCAGCCCCAGCCAGCCCTCAGCATGAAGAGGCATTTAGTGCTTGTTGGGTAAACAAATGCACATACGATTTCTGTTTAAAATTTTTATCTTTTATAAAGTGCAAATACATGTGAAGTTGGCAGAGCAACATTTCAGTTACATTAACTTGAACAGTTATAAAGGAACAAAAGCTAGTGTGGTAAGAACCAGAAGAAATTTGTTGAGACTAGCAAGTAGGGAGATAGAAGGAATGGGTGACTACTTATTCTATGAGACGTCTCCCCTCAAAATAAGGCTGAGATATTTTTAAACTTGCTAGAATCAGTTGAAGTGAATTGAAAACACCATTCATTATTAAGCGAAGAATAACTTTCAGACTAAGAATAGCAATATAGTCTCTGAATCCAATTATTAGTATATCATTGTTAATAGTCCCCCCTCACCCTGAACATTCTTTCCATTTCTTTGATACTTTAGCAAATGTTTCCATTTGTATATTGAATGCACACAGAAACATTACATTATTTCCTCTTTGAATTGATGTTTCCTGTGAAGTCTGTCTTGACTTTGTTTTACATTTGTTTAGCGGATTCCCAGCCAGCAATATAAGAACTAGGGGGTTTGTTAGAAATTATTTCTAGGCCCTATCCTTGGAGACTAGGATTCAGCAGGTCTGAAGACAGACCAGACATGGGCACTTCTTTAAGTACTTTGAGGATTGTGGTAGGCTGCTGGACTTACGGACCACTGGGGCATTTTTCTAATTTTAAGGCACACACACCTCTAGAGTATTTTTTGGTCCACTTTGAAAGTCCAGTGAAGGCAATTAAGAGAGGTTGCTTATAATCATAAGCAGAGCAAATTGCTCTGCTTGTTGTGAGATGCAAAGCAGATAATTTCAGGTATGCTATATAATCAGATACCTTCACATTCTTTTAATGTGGGTTTTTAGTCCAGGGAAAGAAAGTTTTTTCTCTCAAAGGGACAACATAATTACCATTATATATATATTGTAAGCTTCAAGTAATTATGTAACATTCCATTCTCATACCATATTCTGAGCAAAGTACTGGCCTCTGATCAATAAAATTTCTTTTTATGGGTCTGTAAATTGAAACCAAGAAATGAAAATTCCGATCAGTGTTCAGCCAGACTAATTATTTTAAATCTTCTGAAAAATATCACAGTTACTGAGAATGTAGATGTTCTATTATTGTGCCCGGCCTACTTATTATATGAAATGAGTCACTTTCATTATTCTGCCTTTTTTTTCCCTTTCAACAAAAGACACAAAATATTTTATGTCTAATCACAGTATTAGCCAGAGAAAGAATGGGGGCATCACTCTATGAAGGTGTACAGTAATTTTCATGGGATTTTTTTTTTCTTTTCTCTTTCTCATACACACAGCTTTCTCTAAGGAATTCTAAATATGAAAGCTGTTTACTTGTGACATGGTGAATAGTGAAGTCTCTCAGTCGTGTCCGACTCTTTGTGACCCCATGGATTGTAGCCTACCAGGCTCCTCTGTCCATGGGATTTCCCAGGCAAGAGTACTGGAGTGGTTTGCCATTTCCTTGTGACATAGAAATAATCTAAAGAAGTTAATCCTGTTGATTATCATTGTGATGTGTAATCTCACTTTTTCTGGAAATGCTGTTTTTAAAAATATGAAATATATGGTTAATTGCTTCTTCCAAAACTTTAAACAGTAAGAGAAATCATATCAAAAGAAACAAGAATCACCCGAAAAGCAGCTGCCCAACAAGTCAGAACTATTTTTTGCCTTGTTCCATTGTGGTTCCTGTCCATACGTTATTTTTGCATAGTTGTAAGCTATCATAGGTAGTGTCTTCTGCTTATGTTGCCACTCAACACTAACTGCATTGCCTTTGTGTTGCCACATAGTTTTCTATTCATTTTTTATGTCTGTGTTGAGAGTCCCTTGGACTGCAAGGAGATCCAACCAGTCCATTCTGAAGGAGATCAGCCCTGGGATTTCTTTGGAGGGAATGATGCTGAAGCTAAAACTCCAGTACTTTGGCCACCTCATGCAAAGAGTTGACTCATTGGAAGAGACTCTGATGCTGGGAGGGATGGGGGCAGGAGGAGAAGGGACGACAGAGGATAAGATGGCTAGATGGCATCACTGACTCGATGGATGTGAGTCTGAGTGAACTCCAGGAGTTGGTGATGGACAGGGAGGCCTGGTGTGCTGCAATTCATGGGGTCACAAAGAGTCGGACATGACTGAGCAACTTAACTGTACTGAACTGAATAGTATATGAGCTTCCCAGGTGGCGCTGGTGGTAAAGAACCACCTCCTAATGCAGGAGACATAAGAGATGTGGGTAGGCTGGTTGTACCATTATACTCTTGGACTTTCCAGTATTCTTAAATGTTCACGTTATTTACAACGTTATAAAATGGAGTTTCATTGTTGATAAAACCTATGCTTCAAATGAGTGAGAGTGCATGTTTTGACCTTGGGTCTAGGGTATAAATCCTCTGATCACATGGGCCATTTGAACAGATAACTTCCTCATGGCACTGAAATATTTATTATACCTACTGTGCCTGTGAGTAAGCATGGCTTCTGTAATTGGCGTGACACGTCATCCCAGGCTCACTGGCCTTCTGCTTGCCACCATATCTTATGAAATATCAGCTTGGTTTCCGTACTCATGTGACCTGGAAGTCAGGAACTGAATATTAGGATGCTGAATGAGTTTGTTGATGGAGTTAGACCTTTAGAGGGCCTCACACAGGATGGTTCTCTCATTCTTTCCCATAATCTCTCTAATTAAACATATATTAATCCAAAGAAATTCAAACACAAAAAATGTCTTTTGAACTCACAGCACCCTCAATTTTTCATACTTAATATCATCATTATTTTACACAATACAGAGTTTTTCCTCCTATTAGTTCTATCATGGTAACACAAAGGCCACCTGTAGAGAGATGAGAAATCTGACTGACTTAAGCTTGTTTTGAATTGAGGTCGTCATCGATTCAAGGGGATTTTGAAGGAAGAAACGGGGTTTTTGAAGATCTGACTCTATGGTTCTAACAAAAGGCTTTCCCCATGCAGTAAGGCCACCAAGCGGAAGCAGTCTTTGTTATGCAGGATGTGATTAATATTACCTCATCATTTAATTTTAGAACTTGAAAATAAAGTTGCTTGCATCAGTTCTCAGTTCATGGCGCATGGTTTGAAACCTGAGCATATCTACTTTTTTTTTAAATTAAGAAGAAATACAGGATTACTAAAAGTTTAGAAAATAATGAACTGAAAGAAGTCTCCCAGGGTATCTTTTCCTTTACCAAACCTCTGCTAATCTTTTGTGGTTCTAGTTCTAGCCTTTTTTGTTTTTTTAATGTGATTTTTTTCTTTACAGTTTTTTACATATAATTTGAATCTGATTTACTTCACGTAGCATTGCTTTGTGTGCTTGATTCCCCCTGCCCCCCATGTTTACAGTCTTGCTGTCAGTTGTAATCTGTTTAGTCTATCCTTCTGATGTTCTGTAATGTCCTAATCATGTCTTCTGTTATTGGGCATTTAGAATGCTGGACAGTCTCTCCCATAACAGTGGTGATTATCAGGCCCCCAGCCCACACACCATGCTAATAGTGAGCATACAAGTCACAGAGGTAACCTGATCCTGCTGTGATTTCACTGTGATTAAATCACTGGTTGTGATTTAGTCTCAACCAGTTCAGTGATTTTTTTTTTTTAAGCCAAGTTCCTTTTTACCAGTTTTCTTCTAGAGTTTTATTTGGGGGCGGGGAGTCTTTTCAGAGGAGAGGGAGCTGGTCATGAGCCACTTCATAGTTGAGTCTTTTTGTCTTTCTTTCTTTAGTGGTGAAAGTGGTGCTGGAAAGACAGTGGCTGCCAAATACATCATGAGTTACATCTCCAGGGTGTCTGGGGGAGGCCCCAAAGTCCAGGTGAGTTGATGCTGTGGCCCATTTTGAGACTTGGTGCTGGGCCAGAGGACAAGGCTCCGTTTGCTGTTTGAAAAAGATTTTTTCTTCCGCAGAGAAGATACTGGTTTTATAACCAAGAAATTTGAGATCTGCAGAGAAACAGCATATTATGAGATGGATATGCCTACTGTATAATTAATATTGTATACAGTCTAGGAAAAGGTCACAAATCCAAAAGGAAAATAAACACGGGGCATAAAAGCCATCTCATAGAAGAGGAAATATAAATGACTCGTAAAACACATGGCTTCCCTGTGGCTCACCTGGTAAAGAATCCGCCTGCAAGTGCGGGAGACCTGGGTTCAATCCCTGGGTTGGAAAGATCCCCTGCAGAAGGGAAAGGCTACCCACTCCAATATTCTGGACTGGAGAATTCCATGGACTGTATAGTCCATGGGTTTGCAAAGAGTCAGACACGACTAAGTGACTTTCATTCACTCAGAATATGAAAATATGCTCACCCCCATGATAGTAAGAGAAATGCGAATTAAAACTACATTGAAAACTGTTTCTTAACTGTCAGAGTAACAAATTTTTTCTAGTGTTTAAAACACTCTGTTGTTAAAAATATAGGGGCATTGGCCCTCTCACACATTACTAGTGGGAACATGAACTAGTACACTTCTGTGGGGCACATGTCAGCAAAGTTTTTCAAATCTATAAGCAAACACCCTTGACTCATCAGTTTTGCTTGGGAGAATTTATCCTTTAGGTGTCTTGAAATGTATGCAAAATGATACATGTATAAAGTTCTTTGATGTGGCATTTTTTGATGATGGAGAAGACTAGAAACAAATGTTCATCAGTTGGTGACTGGGGAAATAATTTGTGGTTCATAATAGACTAGAATATTATGCAACCATAAAAATGAAGCTTCATGTACTGATAAGGATTGATCTCCAAGATATATCATGAATTTCAAAAAGCAAAGCTCTGAATGTTGTATATAATGTGCTACCATTTGAAGAAAAAAGAGCATGTATTTATAAAACATTTGTTTAGATATGTATAACATAGCTCCAGAGGGATACACATGAGATCAGTAACAGTGATTTCTCCAGGAGGAAACTGGGAGACTAGGGGAGAGGGATTTCTCCGTGTAGACCCTTGTGAACCTTTTATTTTTTACTTTATTGATAGGTAAGAGGTGGGTTTATTTAGAAAGATATATACTACATAGGCAGCATGCTGGCCATCTCAGAAAGTGAGAGTGGCTGTGAACCTTTGATTTTTGAACCATGTGAATACATCTCCAATTTAAAAAATTTGCAAAAATTTTAAAATACAGAAAGGAAAGAAAAAAAGAAAGAAGGATTAGAGTATTAATGGAAAACATTAGGAGAAGGGGGGAAACCCTGAAGAATGAGGACACAGGAGAGGGATAAAGAAAAAGATGGGCTTCCCTTGTAGCTCAGACAGCAAAGAATCTGCCTGCAATGCAGGAGGCCCGGGTTTGATCCCTGTGTCGGGAAGATCCCCTGGAGAAGGGAATGGCAACCCACTCCAGTATTCTTGCCTGGTGAATTCCGTGGACAGACCATGGGGTCGCAAAGAGTCAGACATGACTGACCCACTAACACACATAGTATGGCAGAGAAGGGGCAGATTCAAGAGGACAGTGTGAAGAAAGGGGTAGATGCGGCCTCATCTGCCTTTAGTTTTACTCATTGTGGTAGTGAAAGCAGCATAAGCAGGGCTGGGGAAACCTAGCCCCAGAGAGCAGTGGATGATGGTGATGAAGGCTAAGGTCAACAGAAACTGCCCAAACTCACAGTGCTCATCATTTGCTCAGACCTCTGGGAACTTTTTTTTTAATTAGAAATCATGATCCAAGGTAGATTTCTCCCTGAAAATTAATTTTTTAGTTGGAATCATTTAATATGATGTTGTTGCCATAGTCAGCTGTAGACTTTAAAAAGACACATTGAAATTCTCTTCCTTATGGCTTTGTCTACTAAATCAATAGTGTTCCATTCTGTCCTGGGGGATCAGAATGCTTCAGGCAGAGGTCAGCATTCCTTACGTAGAGTAGAAAGGTCTTAGAGTGGCCTCCTTTACCAAATGAAAGGAAAATCTAGAGCAGCACCATCCAATAGAAAGATGGTGGGTGCCACATGCATAATTTTAAATTTTTGAGTAGTCACATAAAAAAAGTGAAAAGCATATGAAATTAACTTTTAAAATATATTTTGGTTAACCCACTATATCCCCAATACTATTTCAGCCTGTAATTACTAATGAATTAATGAGATGCTCTACATTCTTTTGCATCCTAAACCTTTGGACTCCAGTGTGTGTTCTGCACTTCTAGCACATCCCAGTTGGGATTGGCCGTGTTGCATGGGCTCAGCAGCTTCCATGTTGGACAGCGAGTGCAACTCTAGGACTTAAATTGATGTGGTCCAGTCCATATGCTTTTCTCCATTTGTGTAGCCATACCCTGTCTCTAGAAGATGGACCTGGAGCAAGCTCTTTTAATTTGCTCTTTCTTTTTTCCCCCTGTATGCTTACCACATGCCACGAAATTCTGTTGGCCATCCTGAAAGTGGATGGATGGATAGATGGATGAATAGATAGATGGATATATGCAAAAGGTTTTCAGTTTAAAAGTCAGTAATTAAAGAGGGAAAGAGACAAAGATGAGCTTTTCTTTTTTTCTGTCCCTACAAGAAAGTGGAGTGTTGGTAAATGGTGTAGGGATGTTTGGCCAGCAAACAACATATACAGAAGATTAACGAAGACCCACAAAGTCAAAATTATTTTACGAACAAAAGCAAATTTCATATAAATCCATGAGTTTTTAAAGGAAAATAGGCTGCTTAGAAATATCTTTCTAAACTCTGAAATGGATTCCATGGAGGAACCACCCAAAATTTGCTCTCTGTGCCCATTGCTAATGACATGTGCCCAGTGGATGGAATTCCAGTTCTCGTTGCTCTTCAGAATGTTCAGGGGGTGCCAGAGAAGCACTTTGGCTGTTGCAGAATCAATCAGTGGTTAGTGCCTTCATCTCGTCCGATTTGCTATGGACGACGACCTAGTGGCCCGACTGCAGACATTTAATGTTGATCTTTCTCTTCCTGTTTTCCTGTGAGGACAATGATACAGAACTCTTGGCTTGAAATTAGTCAGTAGCTAAAGAGCACAAGCCAAAGACTTGTTATTTCTGGAACATGTTTAACCATAGCATGTGAATAATTAGAAGTACAAGGAATGACTCACTGGTTCAAAACCTTCTCCAACATCAACTCGTATCTGTTGAGCTGTCTTGCCCATGGGGTGTTTTGTACTTTCAGCCTGACACTGAATTGGGGTATGTGAAAACCAAATTCTTCCCCTCCAATAGGCCAGAAATTGTTCCACCCAATCCAGTGTTGATCCTTGTTGCTCAAATGGGGCTCTATACAGACAAAACCAGCAACACCAGGAACACCAGGGCTAGAAACATGGACTCTTGGGCCCCACCTCAGACCTACTGAGTCATTATTTGCATTTTAACGTGATTTCTAGGTGATTCAGGCACATGAAAATTAGGGAAGCACAGGTCTGTGTGTCTGTAATGTTGTTAGGGGGAGGAGAAATTATTTAATTTCCCTCAAGGTAACTCTCATTTGCAGTGAAGAGGGGGATGCAGTAGGTGGGGACAGAAGTTGAGTAGAACAGGAGTAGTGATGATTAAGAATCCGGCCAGAAGACAAGAAGATACCCCTTCTTCTTATGTTCCCCGATATACCAGGGAGCACAGGAAAAAGCTGCACCATCCAATCTGGAAACCCAGTCTGGGAACATTCATAGATCCTGATTTGTGGTGGCACCCTGGCTGCAGGGAATCCTGCATCAAGCCAGGGGAGCTGGAAGACATGACCATACCAACAGGGCCAGGTCTGTTGAGAGGAAAGAGTAAATCCTCCGGAAATCCCAGGGACTTGGATTTGAGTCCTCTCACCCTCACCATATTCAGGAACCAGGTCCTCAGGCAAGTCCAGCCTTTCACTGCCGGGTAGGTGTTCGTGTCTTCCTAACTTTGGTCTTTCTGCTGTAACAGCACGTCAAGGACATCATCCTGCAGTCCAACCCGCTGCTGGAGGCCTTCGGGAATGCCAAGACGGTCCGGAACAACAACTCCAGCCGATTTGTGAGTTTCTTTCCTGTGATAGAGAGTGCCACCTGATTGATGTTGTTGACATTCCTCATTTAAGTTCTGTGTCCCCAAGGAAATAGGGGGTTTTCACACATTATCAGGAGGCTGCCTTTTTGAGCTTTTTTTACTTTTCTCTAGCGGTGAACTGTCCGGCTTCAATTCACCCTTTGACTCAAGTTCTTTTTGAGCCTTGGGGATATAAATAAGATTATTTTTGAAGCCAGTTCTCAACTCAAGTTGCCTTCCTAAGGAAAGTGGAAATGTCAGCTTTGGTCTTGGAGAAGTTTCTTTGCTTTGGGCACTGGAGAAAAGGCCTTCTTTCCCAATTGAAGAACCCAGGAGACTAGATCCCAGGTCTTGTCACCTTGTTTTGCTTTGTAGATCTGTGAACCCTGGAGGGGGAACTTTGATCTGGCACCTTAGAGAGAAACTTCTTCCTGTCTGTTGGCCAGAGGGAGATGACTGCTTACCCTACGCCTCTTGGCTTTGTGTGTGTGTGTTTGGCATGTTCTTGTAACATAATGACATGCCAGAGTGACTGACCTTAGCCTACACGTTGCTCCTAACTGGCCTGCTTACCAAAAGTAATGAAAATATCAGCCGAATGCCTTGAATGCCTAGTTAGACATTTTTCTGTCTGAGCATCTCCCGAGGGGGTGAACTGGAAGGCTGGCAAGGATGAATATGAATATATTCCGTTTGACAAAAAGCCACGTTTACAGAGACGTGAATGTTTGCTCAGTAGCTTTGATTTATGTAGATTTTGTATCTTATCTCAACCATAGATTATGTCTGGCAGTAAAGCACTTAGGGAACCATCTGTGATGTGGATTCTGTTCCATTTTAAAATAAATAAGTGAGAATTTTGGAGAAAAGCAATTTCTTTTTTATCCTTCTGTTTTAGAAGGAAGCTTCTATTTCCAAGAGAATTCTTACTCAGTTTTCATGGAGTAATTGTTAAGCTCCCTGGTGAGTTTTATCTGTCAGAATTGCCCTTCCTTTCCTCACTGTTTAATACTATTTGAACTATTCACTCATTTGTTCTTCTCTAATTTTTCTGTTCAATGCCAGGGCTATGTTATCTTGAAGTTTCTAGGTAATGAAACAGGAAAGAAGATGTGAATGAATTTTTCAGTGGATCTTTTCTTCCCTGATTGTCAATCTCAATCTGCCTTTTATAAGGATTTGAGCAAATTTAACTCTCTAGCTACCCAACTTCCTTCTTTTGCCTTCCTTACTGAGCAGGAAAGTAGCCAAATCAATATTTCCCTTGATATTTCCAATATAAATTATTCTTTTGTCTTTGGACAAGGAGGCTATAGCAGTCAGTTTTTGTAAAGAAAAGCAAAAATACCCAGAATTTATTATTTTTCTGATAACAGAATTTCGTACAGCCTTGATGGAATGGTGGGAAAAGCATACAGAAAGGCAGTGTACACACACACACACACACACACACACAGATACACACATATGCACACGGGCATACGCATAGCAGAATCTGATGGGGCATCAAAAGATGTGCTCATTAGTAATGAGAAAAATGTAAATTAAAACCATATACATTTTTGGTCTCTCAGATGGTGAAACATTAAGGAGGTCAGACACTATTTGTTAAAGACTGACATCTTCTCTCAGGAGAGCAATTTGGCAGTTCTTATCAAAGTTTAAAATGCTCATTGTCTTTGACCCAACAATACTTTTAGGTTATAATATTCATGTTCCCTGTTAATAGTAATTTATTTTAAAAGATATCCATAATATATTATTAATTTTTTTGAAAAGGTTATAGGACAATATCTATAATATGGTCCCATTTTTATTTTAAAATGCACATTTATATAAAGCATAATTAAGGTATCTGCAAATCGATGTTTGAATATACTATTACAGTGATTAGTAGGAGGAGGTAGAAGTGCTTCAGGGTGGGATTATGGGTAATTTTACTTCACATGGACTTGCAGTGGGAATCATCAAAATTCATCTATTTCCACTTACAAATCTTTTCAAGTTTCAAGAACTGTATTATGAAATATTTCAAACACTATTTTAAAATAAAACAGTGAACGCTGAGGTACCCAGTACCTAATTTAAGAAGTAAAACATTACCAAGAACTGAGGTTTCTTTTCATTTATGAATTAAAATATCATATCCTCTCTTTATATAGTTTTCTCCTTCCCTCAGGCTGCTTACAACAAAACTAAATTTTTTGATCTCTCATTATGGATTTTTGCCTTTTAAATTACAGTTTTGAGTTGTGTATAAGCATTCCCGTTACATTAGAGCAGTGATTCTCAAACTTGGCCACATCTGAAAAACACCCAGGTGGATTTCCCTGGTGGTCTGATGGTTAAGAATCCACCTGCCAGTGCAGGGGATGTGGGTTTGATCCTGGATCTGGGAAGATCTCACATGCCACGGAGCAACTGAGCCCATGTACCGCAACTCCTGAGCCTGTGCTCTACAGCTCGGGAGCCACAGCTACTGAAGTCCACACACCCTAGAGCCTGTGCTCCCCAACAGGAGAAGTCACTGCAATGAGAAGCCGTTGCATCGCTGCAGGAGAGTAGCGCACGCAGCAGTGACAATCCAGCACAGTCAAAACACAAACCAGCCAGACCTTACAGCTACTCATGTCTGGGTGCCAGTCCCTAGCAACTGATTTACTTGTCTGGAATGGCATCAGGCAGTATTTCTTAGAGGCTCCCAGGATCTTTCTAGTGGGCAGCCAAGGTTGTGAACCATTAACAGAAGGACTTGAGAGTTTGCCGTTTATCAAATCTGCCCTTCGTGGCTTTGACATCCTGTTTTGTTTCATTTCTCTCCCTAGATTAATAGGGAATGGGATGGTGTGGTGGGGTCGGATGCAAATGGACACTGAATTATTCCCTGCAGAACATGCCCAGAGGGAAGGATGGAGAAGGATGGCCATGGAAGGAAGCACGAGGGGTCTTGTTGAGCAGACTTTGTCGTGAACCACTGTGGTTCGGATAGCAGTCGTTTGTGGTCCTCCTGTATGTCTGCTGCTTCGGGATGTTTGTCTTGGGGTTTATTTTTGGGAGAGGGAGAGGAAAGAGTCAGCAGATTAAGACAAATAGACAATTAGACTGTGGCTTTCTTTTGTAGCTTTTTTGATACCCAGAATCGACATTAACTTAGCAGGAACATAGCAGTACTAGGTGCTATCCACAGGAGGAAAAACACAGTGTGTTTTTCTTCTCCTTAGTGAGTTAATGGTTCTGGTCGGAGACTTGTGGCTTGGCAGGCTTCATCCCTGAGATGGTGGACTTCATCAGCATACACATTTAAAAAATATTAAATGTGAATGCAGTTAGGCTGGGCATGCTCTCCAGTCTGATCCTAGGTCACACCACTCCCGAAAACCCACATTCTCATCTTTTTCTTCATTTAAATTTACACTCCTGGACCCTTCTGAGGACTGAAGAGAAACTAAATTGTAGTTTTAAAAAAATTATTTACTTAACAAATCTAGACACCTTTTCAGCAACAGTCCAGGGTTTTATTCTCTTTTGTTCCCTATTAGCGGTCATTTAAAAGGAAATGTTAACAAGAACAACAGTGACAAAAATCCCCACACCCTCAGCTAGCTGGAAAGAACTTATAAAAGTATTTTTATTTCATGTTAGCATATTAGATGCTCCTGGGATAAAAAGAAATTGCTTTTGCTCAAAGCCATGAAAATAAGTCTCTCAGAGGGAAAATTTGATTCCTTTGAAAGAGGCTGGCAGAGTTCACTCTTGTTAGATCAAGGGGACCATGTGATTTTTCTGTCCTATTCTTTACAGCTTCTGGTTTAGCAGACAAGCTCCTACTAAGGGAAAAGGGGAAGGAATATAGTGAGTGTATCCATATTTAGTCGGGTTAGAATGATACAGAATTGTGTGATTGGACAAAGGCACAGGTTATTGTCTGATAGGAAACAGTGAGGAAGTCTAGACCAGAACTGGGAATAATTCAGAACATATCTTTCATTAATGAATTTCCTTGAATTATATGCTGTATCCCAAGCCTGTTTGGAACATCATGTTTTTGTTCACTGACCATTAAAGGAAGTCCCTAATTTTCTTGCAGGGAAAATACTTTGAAATACAGTTCAGTCCAGGTGGGGAACCAGATGGTGGAAAGATCTCCAACTTCCTTCTGGAAAAATCTAGGGTGGTGATGAGGAACCCTGGCGAGCGGAGTTTTCACATATTTTACCAGGTTTTCCTTTATATTATTTCTTTCCTACTTCTCTATTCCTTCTCCACATTTAAAATGTTCTTCTCTTGGTCCTCAGGTCCTCAGGGTGAGATAGTCTAGTCTGGCCAGCCCTTGAGTCTTTATTAACGCAGGATGTGCAAGTCATGTGCGAAAGAACCGTGAGGATGCCCTTACCTGCAGGCAGAATAAGGTCTAGCTAGAGTGAGAAGACAACAATTTCCCTAAAGTAAAATAATCAATAAAGTGTTGACGCACTTCAGAACAAAAGTAGGGATATTTGATTCTTGGCTTAGGAGATCACGAGGGGAGATATAGCTGGGACAATAAGGAGAGCTTTTAAGGGGGCACAAGATGGTGTGGAGGAGAGGTTGACTCAGGTTGAGTCAGATGGTCTGAACAAAGCAAGGAGGGAGGGATGGGGAGGTGGGGAGATGGGAGAGATGGAGGGAGGGGACAGGTAAGCTGGTGAATGAGCCAGGCTCCAGCCGGATTGCAAGGGTAGAGGTCTCCAAAAGGTGAACTGTGGGAAGAAAGACTTGAAAAAAGACTTGAGGTACTTCTTGCCAGGTCAAAAAGTTTTGGCTTAGACTCTCAGAAGCCATGGAGAGTTTGGGGTTAGAGCAGTCGGCCGGATGCTTTTAAATTATGTTCCAGGCTTCAGCAATCATTTGTTTCAACTATTTTTTAAATGTTTTTTTTTTTTAATGATTATTGATTTTTATTGGAATATAACTGTTTTGAATGTTTTTTAAGTGTTTGAAAGTGTAATGATACCATAAACAATTTTTTTAATGTATGGATTTTTGTATTAGTACTTCTTATACTGGGGACCCACATTAGATTTTCTTTGAAGAATCGGCTGCAACTGTTAGGTTTTTTCGTTTTGTTTTGTTTTTTTTTTTAATTTTTTGTTAGAGTTTGATGATTATTCAATTTGAAGGAAGTTAAGCTATGTTGCAGAGAAGGCAATGGCACCCCACTCCAGTACTCTTGCTTGGAAAATCCCATGGATGGAGGAGCCTGTTAGGCTGCAGTCCATGGGGTCGCTAAGAGTTGGACACGACTGAGCGACTTCACTTTCACTTTTCACTTTCATGCACTGGAGAAGGAAATGGCAGCCCACTGCAGTGTTCTTGCCTGGAGAATCCCAGGGACGGGGGAGCCTGGTGGGCTGCCGTCTATGGGGTCACACAGAGTCAGACACGACTGAAGTGACTTAGCATAGCATAGCATAAGCTATGGTGATTGCTCCCATTTCAGTCTTTTCAATTCCATAGACATGTTAGGTGGTGGCAAACAATTCTTCTGGTTAGAATATATTGGTTTAAAATATCTATAGATGACCAAAAGCTTCTGTCAATTCAGTAATGCTTTTAATTGTATTACTCAAAGCACCACGTACAGGTCTTTGAAAAGTAATTTTATGTCTCACACACACTATATTATTTATTGAGCACTAGACAGAAGTTCATAATTATTTCCCGGATGCTGTACTCTAAATGCCAGCCCTACCCCCCTTCAGAATCCTCTGCCCACAAGTTGGAAAACCCCAGCCTGGAGACTGGGGAAGTGATGAGTTCAGGGTAAGACAGAGTTTAAGATTCTGACATAAAAGTGATAGTCGAAGCTGTGAAATAGGTGAGACTCCTGTGGGAGTGAATGTGGAGAGAAAAACCATGCCCATTTAGGACTTGGGGACCTGGAGACCACCTGTGGGATGAGGGAGGCATTGAGGAGCCAGGAAAGTAGTCAGAGATCCTGCAGTGTCACCAAAGCCAGGGGACACTTGGGGGTGCAGGGCAGGATCACTTATTCAGAGCTTGAGGGAGAAGGATGAGGCAAGGGCCTGGGGACCAAGCAAGGCCTGGTGGCTTCAGCCACTGGAAAGCAGCCATGAGGGCTGTTCCATCAGAATGGTGACAGGGAGGAAGAAACCAGATGAGGAAGGAGATTCTATAGCTTGAAGGATTTCAGAGTCAAGGAAAAGCTTCTAAAGAAGACAAAGAAGCAACATGACTGTAGGTTGGAGAGAAAGAAAGGGATGTTTGAACCTTCAGGTGAAGGGAGTACATGATGTGAGTGGGGAGAAGACTGAGACAGAGATGGGAGAAGTTCTTCCTTAGCAAAAGCAAAACCAAACCAAAAGAAAAAGGAAGAGAGTGGCACAAAAGATTTTAAGGAGATAGGGGGAAAAACTAAGGGAACCTGATGTAATAGGATGACCAAGAACTTCTCCATAAAGGAGATGAGGTTCCCTGTTTTAAGGGTGTGAAGCTGGGATGACATGAGAAACTAAACCAAGATGAAGAAGTGTGGATGGGGGTGGGGGCCAGTGGTGGCTGGTGCTGGCTTGCATGGACTCTGTGCATTTCTTCCTTCAGTGACATTTCTTGGTAGTTTGAAATCAGTCATGGTAGGAGTATTTACACCACCAAAGTTAGCAATTGCTACGCATCCATTCCCTACCCCCACCTCAAGAATGGATTGTCCAGGACTTCCCTCGTGGTCCAGTGGTAAAGAATGCACGTGCCAGTGCAGGGAACACAGGTTTGATCCCTGGTCCAGGAGGATTCCCAATGCTGTGGAGCAGCCAGGCCCGTGGTGCCACAAACACTGAGCCCATGCTCTGCAACAGGAGAAATCACCACAATGAGAAGCCCAGGCACCACAGCCAGATAGTAGGTCTGCACTTGCTGCAACTAGAGAGACCCACATAGCATAGCCAGGAAAAGAGAGAGAGAATGGATTGTTGAACATTTTCTTGCACACCTGTAGGGCCCTTGCTCAGAACTAAGGTAGATACCAGAGATAGAACAGAAAGCCAAGGGACAGGACACCAGCGTGGGGGACCTGAGGCTGTACGTGAATATGCACCACGCTGTGAGAAGCATGGAGAGTCCAGCTGCCCTTTACAAAGGCTTGTGCATGGACTCACATTGTTGTACAGCAAAAGCTGACACAAGGTTGTAAAACAAATATACTCCGATTAAGAAAATAAAAAATAAGAGTTTGACTCCACCAAAAATAAAAAAAAAGAGCCATGTGCAAGCTGAACAGGAACAAAGTAGTGATAATCTGGCTTGCTTTCCACTGTTCCAAGGGATCTTACCAGAATAACTGCACAGTTCGATGTATCAGATAAGGGAAAATTCTCAGCCCTTGCAGGTCTAATCAGAGTTAAGAACTAGAATTTGCAAAGATGATTTGGGGCTACTACACAGAGAGCAGATATTCTGAAGCCCCTTCGTATTTTTGAGACCAGGAGCTTCCATCCATTTAGGAAGCAGGGGTAGAAGGTCTGATTGCCTGACTCCAGGGGTGGTGGGTGGTAGCGGGACCCATGTGGTACCTTTGCCTGATGCATAGGCTCCACCACACACATGCCACTTTCTCTTGCTCCAGCTTATCGAGGGCGCCTCCCCAGAGCAGAAGCATGGCCTGGGCATCACCACCATGGACTATTATTACTACCTGAGCCTCTCGGGGTCTTACAAGGTGGACGGCATTGATGACAAGAAGGAGTTTCAGGAAACCCTGGTAAGTGCTGGTGCAGGCTGGGCACGATCTGACATCTAGACCAGGCATTGTCTATGGCAGAAAGGGCAGGGGAGGTGAGCAAAGCAAAGAGCAGCCTGAAACATCACCTCTTTCTGCTGGAAGCCCTCCATTTCTTAAAACACAGGTGTAAACACCCTTAAATAGCCATCGGCCCAGTTGCCAGAGGACCACTTAATGATTAAACATGGGTAATAAAAAAGTTCATCATTACCCCTCTCTAGGTGTTCTGATTCACATAAAAACTAGTTTCAGTAATGCATTTACCATACCTGTTTGCCGAAAGCTTACACAGTTGTTGAGCTGTTTCCTTACAAAAACAAACCAAAAATTATTCTCTTAATCAGGTTTAAAGGGACTTCCCTTGTGGTCCAGTGGCTAAAACTCCAGGCACCCAATGTAGGGAGCCCAGGTTCAATCCCTGGTCAGGGAACTACATCCCACATGCCACAACTAAGACCCGATACAGCCAAATAAATATTAAAAAAAAAAAAAAAATCAGGTTTAGAAATCTTAGAACACCTTCAGTCTCATCTCCACCTCAGTATTTACAGGTCAGAGGGCAAGCCTTACTCCATTCTTTTCACACTGTGTGTACGTTATGGTACACACTGAATTCAGGTAGATTATTGAGGGTTCACCTCCTTGGGAAACAACTTACTAACTCAGTCAATCTAGAACTTTCTGGAGACTTCCCTCATGGCCCAGTGGTTAAGACTCCATGCTTCCACTGCAGGGGGCACATGTTTAAAACCTGGTCAGGGAACGAAGAGCTCACATGCCGTGTGGTATTGTCAAAAGAAATTTTAAAAATAAAAAATAGAACCTTCTAGAGGTGGACTACTCACCCATTTAGCCTCAAGGAACTGCATCACCACTGCCCTTTAAGTCAGGTACCCCCTGGCTTATCCCTCAGCCTGGATCCAAAACCAAGTGGAAAAACTGAATGGGCAATTGGAGGTACAGTTTCAGGTGGCAAGGGGGCTGACATTTGTGCTTGAAAGAGGCAGACTGTGTCCCAGGTGTCAGGAAAGAAGGTGGCATCAAGGGGCCATGTGGCCTCGGGAGGTGGGAGAAAACGTGCAGACAGGCCTGCAGCGGTCTTAGAAAAGAGCCCCCTTAAGATATGGGTATCTAAGACTCAGGCTTTTCATCTCCTTTTATTTGAATTTAGTGGATCTCAGAAACAAAGCTCTTAAAATGATTCTTTTATTTGGTTTTCCTGGAATTTTTCAAGATCCTTTTGCAAGTACAATTTATTCTCAGCCCTCCCAATGAAGAGAAAAGCCTGTGAGAGTTTGGAGTGGCTGGAAAGCAGACTGGTGCCCTTAGAGGGAGACGGTGGCAACAAGGAGAAAATTGAGAGAGAAGAACAGACTTGTTGACTAGGCAGCTGCCTCTGCATCTGAATATCTTTCCTCCAGAGCCTTCTCGCATGTATTTCTAGACGATTACATGTTCACATTGGGCAGGTTATTTATTGGGCTCCCCTGGTGGCTCAGTGATAAAGAATCTGCCTGCAATGCAGAAGACGTGGGTTCAATCCCTGGGTCGGGAAGATCCCCTGGAGAAGGAAATGGCAACCCACTCCAGTATTCCTGCCTAGAGAATCCCAGGGACTGAGGAGCCTGGTGGGTTACAGTCCATGGAGTCGCAGAAGAGTTGTGCATGACTGAATGACCAAACCACAAAAAAGAAATTTCAAGACTGAACTGCCTTTCCAGCACCGTGTTGAGACTTGAATGTGTGAGAGGGCATGGGCCAGTGAAAATGTCTTATGGTGACTTCCAGCTGCCATTGCAGACTAAGCCATGTGTAACTGCACAACCCCATCCAAGCTTTGGTTTCTTTCTGATGTGCTTCCATAGCTAGTGACTGATTGGTCTGGGTCGTTTCTTTCCCCTCTTCCAGCACGCCATGAACGTGATTGGGATCTTTGCGGAGGAGCAGGCGCTGGTGCTACAGATAGTGGCGGGGATTCTCCACCTGGGAAACATCAGCTTCAAGGAAGTTGGCAATTACGCGGCCGTGGAGAGTGAAGAGTGTGAGTGGTTTGGGCATAGGGTTGCCAAATGAGGGGGTACAGTGTTTAGTTCCGATCAGAAGAACTCACCACTTTCCTGTGCTTTGGGGTTTTTTGGGGAAGAGAGGCTGAGGAGACTGGCGTATCTTGCTGTGGCAGAACTGAAAGGTCTCATGAGAGTCTGTGCCTCTTCTATGCACCCACACTAGGGACCGCTGATGAAGCTGTGCTGGTTTATCTTTAACCTTGGGGAAACCTGGCAGAATTTTACATGTAGGTTTAAAAATCAAGCTATACTTTAATGAGAATTAGAATTGTCTCCTACTAAAAATCTTTTCTGTAACTGATCTTTAGGGTTGATATTCACCTGAAGTTTCTCTCAGGATGTAAGTAAATATGGATAGTTCACAGGTTCGTAAGTTGCCCCGTGGGTTGGATTAGATTGGGTTTCTGAAAACAAGGGGGGAAAAAATGGACACTATTGTGTTGATCTTGCTGCTGACGTCTTTAATGGCCCCTCTGTAGCCGTCAGAAGACCTAAGTGATCGCTTTTACCCTTTGGGAAGGAATCAGGTGCCCCCTGCAGAGGCGCAGTACTGGTTCTATGTACACCGCTGTGCTACAGCCGCTGTGGCGTGTGACTTTAGCCTCTTTGTCATCGGTCAGCTTTCCAGGCTGCTCCCAGAACCCACACATCCTTCAACCACCCAGGAAGATGTTTCCTCCTTTCTCAGCATTCTTCCAAGATGACAAATTTAGATGCCCAGTAATAAATAGTATCCTACTCATTGCTGACAGTGCAGTGAGGCTCTTTCCATTCCAAATAAGGTTCTTTTTTTATATTTTTGTTCTCTTTGGTGATAAAAGAGGGAAGTTCTGCTAACTTTAGATGTCTGTCTGATAAGGAGAAACATGAATTGTGTTTACCAGGGAAGGGAGTGGGGTGGAAAACAATAAATGCACAGGGTATCCATGAAGTCTAGAAGCACAACCAATAATAATAACTGTGTTTTCATACTTTATGTGCTTTATCCTTCACATTTAACAAATGCATGTATGTGTCCAGGAGGATCGTGAACACTTGCCTTTCAACACTGACCTTTCCGATTTCTTGACAGTTTCTATAGACGTACACTGGAATTCTCTTGCTTTCTTAAATGGTACAATCCTTTACTGACCCTTTAGGCTGGAAGAAAAGGTCATGGCTTTGACACAGCAAATATTTTCCTGGATGCTTGAGCCAAGAAGCCTCCTCAGCCAACTGGGTAAAACCCAGGATTGGCAACTGTCATGAGATCCCCTGATTGAAAGTGGTGTGGGGCTGTCTCCATCAGAAAAGAGCTATGCTTGAAGCCAAAGAGCTTTAACAGAGAAATAGGTCCTTCTCCCAGTCGTATTGTTTTCTTCTAGTTGGTAATACCTAACTGGTTCAGGGTAGTACATGATCACAGTTCTCACATCTACCCATTTGCTAGTCAGAATCCTCCTGCAGCGCGGGAGACCTGGGTTCAATCACTGGGTTGGGAAGATCCCCTGAAGAGGGGAAAGGCTACCCACTCCAGTATTCTGGCCTGGAGAATTCCATGGACTATGTAGTCTATGGGGTCAAAAAGAGTCAGACACAACTGAACGAATTTCACTTTCACTATTCCCCTCTGTATTAGGAACCACTGTTTCCAATCTCTTGTATTCCTTTCAGGGGAATAGTGTGTTCCTAAGAAACTACTCATATCTCTTCTTTTTTTCCCTACTATTCTACATTAGTTGGAGTTTATAACATACTCTATAGTTGATTTTTCATTCCACATTGTACCTTGGAGATTATTCTATAGCAATTCATTAAGAAGCTTCATTTAAAAAAATTTTTTTTAATTTTGTTTCATAGTTGATTTACAATGTGTTAGTTTCAAGTATACTGCAAAGTGAGTCAGGCATGCATATACATGTGTCCACTCTTTCTTAGATTCTTTTCCTGTACAGGTCATTACAGAGTGGAGTTCCCTGTGCTACACAGTAGGTTCTGGTTGGTTCTGTTCCCTGTGTAGTAGTGTGTATATGTCCATCCCAGTCTCCCAGTTGATCTCTCCCCCTCTCTATTCCCTGGTGACCCTAAGTTTGTCCTCTGTATCTGTAACTCTGTTTCTAATTTTGTAATTTGTACTCTTTTTTTAAGATTCCATATATAAGCAATATCATATATTTGTCTTTCTCTGGCTGACTTATTTCACACAGTATGACAGTCTCCAGGTCCATCCACATTGCTGAAAATGAGGAAACCCCATCCTTCTCAAAGCTGCATTAGCATTCCACTGCCTGGCTGTGCTTTAGTTTATTGAGCCAATCAACTGTTGATGGACATAAAGATGGTTTCCTGTTACTCTTCCAATTACTTAAAATGGATAACCTGGTTTGTGTTATCTTTCTCATATTTGACTTTAATATATGGAATACATTTATAGAGGGAAGGCTTAGCCAATGTTTTTATAAAGGAAGAAAGCAGACTTTTCCTAGCTATTGTATTGTAGGAAAAAAAAATTGTTAAGACTTTCATCGCAACTAGTCTACTAAAGCAGAATATTAAATACAAATTAGCTTCAGAACTTTGTTGAAGGAAATAAAAATACTCCTTAAGTAACCACAGGAGTGAAGTGAGAGTGCTCCTTCTTTGCCTTGTTATGAGTGGGTAGAAAGCATAGAAGCTCAACACCCAAGATGGATAAACCACATTTACTTTGCCATTTCTTTTAAATTTGTAACAGGGAGTTTTGTTTTGTTACATCTTTTTGGTTTCTCTATATTCCCTATGCTTAAATGGAAAAATTCAATCCGACTTTGCTTTACACTTGAATGCAGTAGTAGAAATCTGTCCTCATTATCAAAATGTGCTAAAACATTCTTTTCTAGTGGGCTCTTTTATGCCCTGCATAATTCTGTTTAACTCTACCAGAGTTACATCAGCATTTTTAAAATTAATCAGTGCTTTCTCCTTGCTCTCTCCTTCACAACCCATTCCCCCAGCCTCTGAACTTCTAAACTGCTGCTCCTATCCATCCGTTCTTGCATACACCTTCATAGAAATCCACAGCTGGAATCAAGTCAATGTGAGCAGCCCTACAGTTTCAGCACCAGGGCAGCGATTGAAGAAGACACTATACTTGAAAAACATGGCATGGATTTTTTAGAAAAGCAAGTACTAGATTTCCTCTCTAGGCTTCTTAGCTGTTTCCCTAAGCTTGTGACTTTGATTCTTGGCCAAAACTCCCTGCCTTGTTTTTTGAGTGCCTGGGGCCCTTCACTTTTGCCCTCTTCTACTTAAGAGATAGGAGGCCTGGAAGGATATTGTTTTCTTGTCAGTCTTGTCGATTTCATCTCAAGGACCCAGGGACTTATGCCATATTGTTTTATTTCTTTAGCTGTGGCCATAATGGTAATGCCATAAACATTGCTACCAACCATTTTAACTGTGTCCCTAGTTTAGCATGGCTGGGGACTTGGGGGAAGCCCATGTTCATCTACATGCTGTCTTCCTGGTGAGAGTGATGATAACCAACACTGTAGTTTCTCCTTAATGAAGGTCTCCTTGGTGTCACACACTTTGGTGAGTGTCTTTTGATTCTCACGCAAAGCTGCACATGTGATTTACAGGCATCTTGCACCCCACTCCAGTACTCTTGCCTGGAAAATCCCATGGACGGAGGAGCCTAGTAGGCTGCAGTCCATGGGGTCGCTAAGGGTTGGACATGACTGAGCGACTTCACTTTGACTTTTCACTTTCATGCATTGGAGAAGGAAATGGCAACCCACTCCAGTGTTCCTGCCTAGAGAATCCCAGGGATGGGGGAGCCTGGTGGGCTGCTGTCTATGGGGTCGCAGAGAGTCGGACACGACTGAAGCGACTTAGCAGCAACAGTATGTCCTTGTTCTGTGCAAGGTAATTTTCATTTTGGCAGAAGACACATCCAGATTCCTAAACATATGTGGTGAAACTAAACTTAAAAGAAATTGGCCATTGGCAAATTAGTGTGTTTAATTTTGTTCACATGCCCTTTGAAAAAGGAAGCCCCTCCCTGTCAGAGCATTTCTGTGAAACAGTCACGTAGATGATAAATACCTTGTTCTGGCATTGCCCTTTTTCAGAATGCTTTCACTGACTTCATCTCATTGGAAGGTATATACTGAGAAATGTTAGCCTGCTACATTCCATTGCCATCTGTGAAATTCAAACAGATTATCTTTATTGGGAGCTTTATGATTTTTGAGCATTATCATAAGGTCTTTAATAAAAATCCCTTTATCAGAGAATTTTGGCAAAACTTTATGCAGAAAAGAGAAGTCATATCCAAGTCCAGAATTTTGATTTGTGTTCATAAAAATCTTTCATTCATACTGGAAAAAAATCTGAGCATGCTTTCGTGTCCAGGGATCTCATGCTTGTCATTTATTCATATTAGAGTATTTTGACCAAAAAGTCAAGAAAACCTGTTTGTATTTCTGGGCCCCCTCTTGGTGAGTTTCTTGGCTTGAAACAGTTTGCTGAGCCGTGAGAACCTCACCTTTTCTATCTGAAGACCGCAAGCTGTGCCAACTGCATGTCCTTAGTATGGGGTGTTTCTCCTGTGGTGTGACTGCTACAGCCCCCTCCATTGCTTGTACAGGGCCCCAGGGAGATCTGGTACCATCTGTCTCTAGAAGCCGTCCAGCCCCCTTTGACTCCAGACCAAATATCCCCTACCGTTCAGTTCCACCATTAGAATTCATCCTCATCTTCTGATCGCCTGCCTTGGCCTTCATCTCAGCCAGTGCTCACCTCAGTTGTGTCTGCCCTACCCAGCGTCCTTGCCTTTGCACATCCCACTCCCCTCTCTCCCTCTTCTTTCTTCCTCTGCATTTGTACACACCCTGTTCAGCCTTTTAGCCCCTTCCAAATCCCACATCTTCCTTGACCACCCCAGCAAACAGTAATATCTCTCTGTCCTAAGTTCCTCCAGGACTTTATTGTCTGTCCCTGTCACATACTCAGCTTTTTGTAGGCTTCTTTATTTGGTAAACTGTCTTTGCCCCATCTAAATTGTCTTCAAGATTTCTTAAGTATTTTATATCCTGTCCTCTGTCTTTAGTACCCCAACACATGGTAAGTACTCAATAACTATGTGATTTGTTATCATTATAAATTTGATGATATCAGGTGCTTCAAGCTGGGAATGATGATTCTATGAAAACACTCTACCAAAAAGGAAGAAAAACAGTATTTGGAGCCAAAAAAATGTTTCTTCATTTAGTTCCTTCCAGGCTGTCTTGCTGCAGACTTGGAAAGATGTCCATTTTAGGCATTTGGCTGTGATCTCAGTAGGGGGGATTGATTTGCCACCCTTCTTGGATCACTGATGTGTATTATTGAAAGTCTCGGTCGTCATAGGAATTGACTCACGCAAAAGAAAAATTGGGAAAAATTAAAGTGGATGGCTGTGTGTGAGGTTTCTGATAAGCAGTCTTCATTACAGTGAAGGATCTTGGAGGCTTATGGTGGTTGGTATCTTGCATGTGTGCACACACATGTCTCCGTGTATTTGTGAGAGGAATTGTTAAAAATCTGAAAGACAGTCATGTTTTTGTTTTGTTTTGTATAGTTTTGGCTTTTCCTGCCTATCTCCTGGGGATCAACCAGGACCGGCTGAAAGAAAAGCTCACAAGCCGGCAGATGGACAGCAAGTGGGGAGGCAAGTCGGAGTCTATCCACGTGACCCTCAACGTAGAGCAAGCCTGTTACACCAGGGACGCACTTGCCAAGGCCCTGCATTCCCGGGTCTTTGATTTCTTGGTAGATGTAAGTAAACACAGATTGACATTATCAGGGCTTCATATTCTGATGTCATGTAAAGAGTAAAACATCTCAGAGCTTTGTTTTCACGTTTTGGCTCATTCCTTATGTGATCATCACTTCACTCCTCCATGTTTTATCCTCACACTGGAACCATTTTTTACTTTTCCACTTTTACTTCTAGTATTGTCCAGCAAAACTCTAATATGGTAACAGCTTCTTGTGGACCAAATATTTAGTAAAGCCAGAACTACAGACCAGAAAAAGAGGAGGCCCACTGTCGTAAATCTTTCAGCTTAACGGTTTGGAGTTTTGTATTTGTCATCTATTGTTATGTTACAAATTAACCCAAAACTTAGTGGCTTAAAATAGTAAGCATTTATTTTTTCACAGTTTCTGTGGGTCAGCTGTTTGGAGGTGACTTAGTTTGGTGGTTCTGACTCAGAGATGAGAGGACAAAAAGATGCTGATTAGAACTACAAGGCTTGACGAGGGTTGGGGAATCTGGTTCCAAGGTGACATCTTCATATGGCTGTTGGCAGGATGCCTCAGTTCCTTGCTACATGGGCGTCTTTTTGGAGCTGCTTGAATATCCTCACAACACGGCAGTTGCTTTCCCCTAGAATGAGTGAGAGAAAGAGCAGGGAAGAAGCTGCAAAGATTTTGATGTCCTAGTCTTGGCCTCAAATATTGCTACTCTGTCAGCTTCTGTTCATTAGAAACAAGTCACGAAGGACAGCCCACAGTTAAGAGCAGAGGATTTAATTTCCAGTTTGGGGGGGAGAGGAGTGTCAAAGACTTTTTGGATATATTTTTTGAACTACCACAGACTTTTAAAATGATGGTGTAACCATACAGATATTATATCTAATATGCATATACATGCATATTTATATATGTATATAACTTATAGATTCTGAAAATTAGTCTCTCAGCATTGTCACTGCCAGTGACAGTCTGTGTTAATCCCTGTAGCTTGTAAATGGTTAGAATAATAATAGCAAGCACTTAGATAGCACTTACTAAATGCCAGATACTGGTCTAAGTCTTTTAGAAAAAGAATAATTCTTACAACAACTCTGTGACTTAGGTATTATTATCTCTATTAAACATATAAGCTAACTCTGAGGCACAGAGAGGTTCAGGAACTTCCCCAAGGTCACACCACTATTAAGTGATAAACCTAGGAATTAAACCCAGGTAATTTGGGCTTCCCTGGTGGCTCCGAGGTTAAAGCATCTGCCTGCAATGCAGGAGACCTAAGTTCGATCCCTGGGTCGGGGAGATCCCCTGGAGAAGAAAATGGCAACCCACTCCAGTATTCTTGCCTGGAGAATCCCATGGACAGAGAAGTCTGGTAGGCTACAGTCCACGGGGTCGCAAAAGATCAGACACGACTGAGCGACTTCAGTTTTAAGTTTCAGTTTGGCAGAGCTCCAGCTATTTTACTCCTCTACCTTTTATATATTCCAGCCGGAAAGAACCCCAGGGGAATCCCAGTCAGGGGACATCAGGCTGGCCATTAGATCCAGAAAGTCTGTGTTTCACTCCAGGCAGCATCTATAAGGCTTAAAGTATTGTTGGGTGTGTTTGCTGCTGCTGCTATTGCTAAGTCACTTCAGTCGTGTCTGACTCTGTGCGACCCCATAGACGGCAGCCCATCAGGCTCCACCGTCCCTGGAATTCTCCAGGCAAGAACACTGGAGTGGGTTGCCATTTCCTTCTCCAGTGCATGAAAGTGAAAAGTGAAAGTGAAGTCACTCAGTCGTGTCCGACTCTTAGCGACCCCATGGACTGCAGCCTACCAGGCTCCTCGGTCCATGGGATTTTCCAGGCAAGAGTACTGGAGTGGGGTGCCATTGTCTTCTCTGTGTGTTTAGGGTTGAGTAGATCAGAGCAGGGTAGGTAGTAAATATTCTGTGTACTTCTTATGGTTATATTAATGGTAAGATTGCTTAGGAAGGTCAGGGTTATACAAAACATTAGTCATGCTTTTAACTTGTCCAGGCCTGTCATTATATTGACAAGGGAATCTTAGCCCCGAGTATTGGTGATTTCACCCAAGGCCATTCAGCAGGAGGGTTGTGCCGAACTGGGATTAAAACCTACATCTCTTGTCTCTGTTCAGTGAACCTTCCAGTGCTGGCCTTCCCACTTTATTTCCTTTCTGTCCTCCCTTGATTGTGTGGTGTAATGGGGCAGATGCCCTGTGTAAGTGATTCTAATTGGAGTTGACATTTATTAAGCCCTGACTCCTTGCCAGGTGCTGGGCTAAGTGCTATCCATCATTACCTGTTGGCTGATAAAAGGTGATTGTCATTTTCTTTGCCTGGAAAACAACTCTGGTACTTAAAAATTCCTCTAAGTATTCTCAACCCCCAGGAATTTTTCTCTTACATTCCTCCCGCCCCTGCAGGCCTGACCAACCCCCTCTAACCTACACCCCCCTTCCTATCATTATCTGTTTCATTGATTACACATCTCTTTTCATAGTGGTCAAGAACACAGATATAATCATCATACTACTTATATTGAATTCCAGACCCTTCCTCTTATCCAGTGTGGTTTTATACATTATGATGTTATCAGTGTCATTAAGAGGATTGTAGCAAGAACTAAATGAAACAAAACTTGGGAAGCCCTTCCCAAAGCCTGGTGAATGTTGAATCCAAGTTGCTTTTCATTACCATCACTTTAGTAGTAACTAATGGCATTATTGTCCACAGTTGCCTCTGAGAATAAAGACTGTCTTGTTGACATTCCTGCCATATTATGTTAGATGATCATTAATTGACTACAGGGCATACCTTGTTTTATTGTGCTTTGTAGATATTGTGCTTTTTTTTTTTTTTTTTTACAAATTGAAGGTTTGTGGCAACTCTGTTGAACAAACCTATCAGTGCCATTTTTCTGAGATTTGTTCATTTCATGTCTCTGTCACATCTCAGTAATTCTGGCAATATTTCAAACTTTTTCATTATCATATTTGTGATGGTGCTCTGTGATCAGTGATCTTTGATGTTACTTCTATGACTTGCTGAAGGCTCAGGTGCTAGCATTTTTTTTTTTTTACCAATAAAGTAATTTTTAATTACAGTATGTACATTTTTTTATATGTAATGCTACTTAAAAGACTGCACTTAATAAACTACATACAGTGTAGTATAAGCATCTTTTATATGCACTGGGAAACAAAAAAGGGGTGTGACTCACTTTTTGTGATATTTGCTGTATTGCAGTGGTCTGGAACCAAACCCACGGTATCTCTTATGTATGCCTATACTGTACTGGATGGGGTTAATGGAAAGAATATTTACAAATTCTGCAATATTGGTTCTTTTTGTGAAACAGGTTTTACTTCACTCATCCAAGATATTTTCTTCTAATTCTCAAGACTTCCTGAGAAAAACTAGTTCTGCCAGAAATGAATGGTTTTCATCATGAAGCAAACTTTTTTTTCTACCATGCTACTTTTTTTTTTTTTTTTTAAGATTCTGGTGGTTTTCCCACAAACTTGACATTGCACTGAGGCCCTTTTAAGGGGCAATTCATCTGTCTTCTTGTCTGCTTCTGTTTCCATAGGCAGTAGTATCTGCTTTTCTTATCCCCATGCATGCCCTGTGAAAGGAATTAATTACCATGCTGGTTACTTTCTTCTAGTCTATCAACAAAGCAATGGAGAAGGACCACCAGGAATACAACATTGGCGTCCTAGACATCTATGGCTTTGAAATATTTCAGGTAAGACCAGCTTGAGTAATTGAAGACAAAGAAGGGTAATGCTTTTTACCTGGCTTGAAAGAAATAATTCTAGGCAATGAAAAAAAAAAGTCATTGTGGCTCACTTTTGCCTTTTTGAGTTCTTCATGTACCTATACTAAATTAGTATCTCCTAAATATAAACTATGCTGTTTCTACTGATGCTGCCAACATTTCCGTTAAGCCTTTTCACTAAATCACTCAAGAAGTGACTTTAAAATGATTTTGCAGAAACAACTACATAAAAGTAACACTTTGTCTTTTTCTTTTCTTCAGAAAAATGGCTTTGAACAGTTCTGTATCAATTTTGTTAATGAAAAATTACAGCAGATTTTTATTGAACTCACATTAAAGGCAGAACAGGTGAGCAGTCCCTCTTCCTTCATCTTGTTCTGTTTCTAATTTGTTTTGAAGGGTATAGATGTCTCTCTTTTGGTAATAGGTTCAGATTATAGTTTTTTTATTAGAAAATGTACTTAATAGAATCAGGCAGAAAAACCATATGCCACTGTGACATTTTAGTCTGAAGTATAAACACCATCTGCTACATTTTCTTTCTCTGTAAGTAAATGATGCTGTGAAGTTGGACTTATGACTGGTTGTTTTTACTACTTTATGACTCACTGACCAAGTGCAAATGGAAACCTATTCCAACCCCAATTGCCTATGGCATATACTGTGTTCCAAAGGAAAACTTGGTTTTCTCGGATTTGCTCTGCTCCCAATCTAACATAAAAATAAATGTGTCTTTAACAAAGCTGGTATTTAAATTCTGACTTGAGGTACTTGTCTTGTTTATACTACCTACTGAAAGTCCAGGGCAAGTTCCCTTTTATTCTGGTGCCTACTGTTTTTTGATTTCTTAGATTGCTATAAGGTACCACCAACCAGATAGCTTAAAACAATGGAAATTTTTTTCTCTCCCAGTCCAGGAGGCCAGAATTCAAAATCAAGATGTTGCTAGGGTAGCACTCCTTCCAGAGACTATAGGGGAAATTCTTCTTTGCCTCTTGCAGCTCGAGGTGCTCCTGGCATTCCTTGCCTTTGGGCCGCATGCCTTTAGTCTCCGCCTGTGTCTCCATGTGTCCATTTTCTCCTTGTGTCCAAATCTCATTCTCTCTTCTCTTACAAAGCCACCAGTCTTTGGATTTAGGGGTCACCCTAAATCCATGATAATTTCATTATGAGATTCTTAGCTAGGATAGATTCTTAGCTTAGGATATCTCCAGATATCCTATTTCTGGACATTTTGGGGTTCTAGATGAACACAAAATCTTGGGGGACACATTCAACCCACTGCACACATCCGAGGCTGTTTGAAGAATGTTTATTCATGGAAGTGTTCATGTGTCTGCTTAGGAACACCAGTGATCAATAGTTTTCCTAGGAAACTCTGCCCTGGAATTCTTCCATTCCTCAGAGTAGCTAGAGCCAAACCCCAAGAGGGGACATGGTGGAGACTGAGATGGGAGAAGGCAGAGGTTGGGTCACAGAGGAACTTGGTAGGGCATGGCGAAGACTTCAGAGGAAGTATGATGAGAAGCCACTGAAGGATTTTTAGTAGAGTGTGATGCCATCTGATTTGTTTTTGGCCAGTTGACTTTGACTCTATGCACTTAGACAGGGCAGGCTTGGGCAGGGGAGGACAAACAAGAGTAGAAGTTTCAAAACCAGACTCCCAGGGAGACTGAGCAAGAATGGCGAGGTGTAGACAATGATGGCTGCAGGAGAGGTGGGGACGTGGTGAGAGGGGATCAGATTTGGTATATATTTTGCAGAATGAGTCAGTGTGACTTGCTCCCAACATAATTAGCTGGGGAAAGAGGAGTCGCAGATGATTCCTGCCTTTGCAGCTTGAATAACAGGACTGGGGAGAGTGTTTACTGAATGGTAAAATGAGGAGGAGAGAAGTTGGTTGGAGACAGTGGAGGGATGTAGGGCCAGAGCACTGCTGAATGTGGTAGATATGAGAGGGCTGTTATCCCTCTGAGTGGAAATTCCAGTATATGAAATATATGTGACTCTGGAACTCAGGGGGCCAGTCTAGACTAGAGAAACACTTTCAGGTGTCATTAGCCCATAGGTATTATTTTAAGCGACAGAGTTGATTGGAATTACCTAGAGAATAAGGGTTGAGAAAACAAGACTGGGAGATTGAGCCCTGAGAGCCCCCATCATATAAAGATCAGGGGGTAGAGGGGAGAGCCAGCAAAGGATGCTAACAAAGCAAGACTGATGAGGAACAAGGAACACTAGGAGAGTGTGATGGTGTTCATCATGTTTAATGAGCAACTGACCTGAATGAGGGGCCTGCCTTTTAAGTACCTAGATGCTAATCTGTACTTCTGTTCTATGTTAAGTTCAAAGAGATTATTTCATAACTGGACCTATGGGTTAAGCCATTTTTAATTGCCATCTTTGTATGTCAAAAACAAATATATGGAAGCAATTTTATATGGTTCTAACCAAACATAAAAATTACCAAGCAATGAAATTCTCTTTTCCTCTTCCTCTTAGAAAATATTAGCATTGCTAGTTTTTATGGAAGGGATCCAGCTTTTTCTTTCTTGATGATTTATGTGCCTGTGATATCCATCTGTGCTGAACTCTAACTGGTCTTCACTGAGTCATAATGAGAATTCCTGCTTTTTGTCCTATAGGAAGAATATGTGCAAGAAGGCATTAGATGGACACCCATTGATTACTTTAATAACAAAGTTGTATGTGACCTCATTGAAAACAAAGTTGTAAGTATCGGTCTGGTGTGTCTCTTCACTGTTCACAGGTTTACACTAAGTGAGTTTTTGTTCTCTCTGTCATTGTATTAGAATAGAGAGAGTGATTTAAAAAAAAAAAAAGAATAGAGAGAGTGAGAGCTCTGATTGAAGAGAGAGTTTTTTTGTTTGCTTATTTGGTTGTGCCTGGTCTTTGTTGTGGTATGTGGGATCAAGTTCCCTTGCCAGGGATTGAACCCAGGCCCCCTGCATTGGGAGTGTGGAGTCTTAGCCACTGGACCACCAGGGAAATCCTCGATGCAGAGAGTTTTAGCAACTACATTTATTTTGCTTATACGTATATGTGTGAAAGCAGGGTTTTATTCTTACAGTTAATATATACATGTGTATATAAGTACATTGTCAATTTATGAAGGGAAGTCATTACTGAATTTTAAGAGGAGACAGTTATCACTTATGTTGATGGCATAGTGTATGAAGAGACATAAAATTGGCCCTGCCTTCCAGACCATTTATACAACTTCTAGGACTTTAGCCCTAGAAATTATTCAAAAGAAAATAAAAGGGCATAGACACATTTATACAGTACTATTTTGTTTTTTTATAAAAGTCCCAAACTGGAAATGGTGAAAACATTCATAGAGAATTCGGTCCTTAAATAAATTATAGCATACAAGAGCAGGGAAATATAGCAATCAAAATAATCAGTATAAAGACTGTGTAAAACAGGAGGATTATTTATAAACTAGTGCTATGCAGAAAAAGTGATATATGATAGAATGTATCCAGTATGTAACTGTAT
This sequence comes from Bubalus bubalis, assembly GCF_019923935.1. Lineage (NCBI taxonomy): Eukaryota > Metazoa > Chordata > Mammalia > Artiodactyla > Bovidae > Bubalus > Bubalus bubalis. The sequence goes on along the minus strand of NC_059167.1, from coordinate 52,157,350 downwards.
TATCCATGTCTATATGGGCAACAAGCTGAAAACAAACATTAAGAAATGAATTGGGGTCAAAGAAAAATGGTTTTCTTCAGTTTTAAAAATCAACCTAGTACAATAAGAGTGAGCAGATAATGATCTTTCTGTGTACAACTTTGAATAGAACCTCGGGAAGTTGAACTTTTCTTTTTGAAAATGGACTTTGTTCCATGGTTAGATCTAAGAGGTGGCTCCCATTTGGGATTATTAATAGCATCCTTCCTCTAAGGGAAAGACTGACTTCCAAGATGGTATCTTAAGTCTCGGGAGCTGTTTCCTTGCTTATGGAAAGACCTAATGAACATAGTATGTTTTAGAACAGTCAGTGAATTGGAGCTTTGCTTTCTTGATCCCATCAGAACCCTCCTGGAATCATGAGCATTCTGGATGACGTATGTGCCACGATGCATGCGGTGGGTGAGGGGGCGGACCAGACGCTGCTCCAGAAACTGCAGATGCAGATTGGGAACCATGAGCACTTCAACAGCTGGAACCAAGGCTTCATTATTCACCATTACGCTGGGAAGGTATGGCCAGGGATCAGGGGTTCAACAAAGAGGACATGACCTGTATTAAGCCTTTGGGTCTGTAATCTGTTTTCTCCTGAGGCAACTGAAAAGTGTCCATATAGTTTTATCTGCCTCTCTGTGTTTTATTGACCCATCATTCATTCATTCAACTTGGGGCTTATGAAATATTTGGAGAGACAGACAAAAGATAGTATACACTGCTGCGTGTTTTTTAACACGAATCACCCTTATATAACATAAGCATGAATCAGCATATATATTAACTGCTGAAGGAATGAGCTTTCATCTTGCCTCTTATGCAAGCCTGCATTTTTTTTACTTGCGCATCTTCCTTGGGAGTATAAACAAGGACCAGGGGTTTGTTCTTATAAAATTCATGAGTACTGTGTGTTACTGTACTACCAGGCTTTGTGTGGGTGCTGGTGATATGCAGATAAGTAAACTGAGGTCATGATATTTGGAGACTTCACAGTACTGTGGAAATTCATTGGTTTCACTCTTCATCCCAATTAATCTCTTGTTAACCAGGGAGGATCCTTGAGCATGAGGCTGTAGCTAAATTGATCTAACTCTAACACCATTCATAGGAGAAATCAGAAAGCCTCAGATGACGTGGCCCATTGTAGTGGTTTAGTGTGCTCACTTTCATTTTATTCCATCTTAGCTAAAATTTAGGGAAAGAATTCAGTGTATTATTTACACACCCATATATCTGTAGAAGAAGGACTATGTAATCGTGAGAGCTGGGGGCCTGGCGATGTATCTTTTGGATCGTGTATGCAATCAGCATCTCCAGGCCATCACCAGCTAAGTCATCTAGCAGGTAAAACACACACAGCCTTAATGTGACATTTCAGGATAAAAGCCCATTTGTTACATCTGAAAATATACATATTCCGTGAAAGTTAGCCATGCTGGCTTGGATGTTTTGTTCAATGAAATATTTAAAAGATAAAATTTGATTTCTTTCCATTCTTGGCAAGGTATCCTATGACATGGATGGCTTTTGTGAGAGGAACCGTGATGTGCTTTTTATGGATCTGATCGAGCTTATGCAAAGCAGTGAGCAGTAAGTGTGTTTGCCTTATTTGACACAGAGGTTTGATCAGATTTTTAGTATTAGGACAAACTTGTGATGTTTAAATGTCAGCATTTTGCTTCCTTGTGCTGTTAGGTCTGAGTTATCGTTAGACAATTTGACTTCTTAAAATAGTAATCCCCCCAATCTTAGTCTCTCCCTTATCCTTAATACGTCCCACCCCACATTCTAAGTGCCATCTGCAAGCCCTTCAGGGTCTCCAACTTCATCATGTTCAATGGTATTATCTAGAAGAAGTGCCCATCCTGGGATTGGGTTGGGATAGCCATGTAATCTATGAGTGGAATAGTCTGGTTCTGTGAAACTTTGCCCTTGGAATATCGTCCTAAGAATTCTCAGTCGCTCAGTTTTTAAAAATGCTAATGACCAACCTAGATAGCATATTAAAAAGCAGAGACATTACTTTGCCAACAAAGGTCCATCTAGCAAGGCTATGGTTTTTCCTGTGGTCATGTACGGATGTGAGAGTTGGACTGTGAAGAAGGCTGAGCGCCAAAGAATTGATGCTTTTGAAGTGTGGTGTTGGAGAAGACTCTTGAGAGTCCCTTGGACTGCAAGGAGATCCAACCAGTCCATTCTGAAGGAGATCAGCCCTGGGATTTCTTTGGAAGGAATGATGCTAAAGCTGAAACTCCAGTACTTTGGCCACCTCATGCGAAGAGTTGACTCATTGGAAAAGACTCTGATGCTGGAAGGGATTGGGGGCAGGAGGAGAAGGGGATGACAGAGGATGAGATGGCTGGATGGCATCACTGACTCGATGGACGTGAGTCTGGGTGAACTCTGGGAGTTGGTGATGGACAGGGAGTCCTGGTGTGCTGCAATTCATGGGGTCGCAAAGAGTCGGACACGACAGAGCGACTGAATTGAACTGAACTGAAGTGAATGGAGTTGCTGAAGCACTTGAGAAATGGCTCAAGAACTCAGGAAAGGACACTCAGAGATCCATTTTAACTCCCCAGACCTTGACTAAGCTATGGTCATAGAAGCAGTGGGAATACCACACAACACCCCCCCCCCCCGCTGCCCCCCCCTCACTGGCCCCCCCCCGCTGCCCCCCCACCGCCCCGCTGCCCCCCCCCCACCCCCTTGCAAGCTGCTGGAGCAGTCAGGACCAGCTTTGCCATGTCCTTTCCTTCCCTGTTACCTGCAAAGGTCCCCATGGTCCTGGGTAATGGATGCCAGGCATCATTTACATGACCAAGCCTCTCTGTGCCAGGCAAATACAATATTACAGACTTCCAGTTTTTACAAATTTTAGAGCTTCCTCCAAGTAATAGTGTCCTTTTGGTCTCTTACTTCAGATATAATATCAGGGCTAACTGCTTTAATCAACAGTTGCAAGCATGATTATTTTCTAGAAAGGGCCTGACTTCGATGAAAGCAAAATCGAGTTTCATTTTTGGTCCACAGTTCAAATTTCTGCTCTGTTTAATCCTCTACCCCTCCCGCCAGCCTCCACTCCTCCCCAGCCCGCATCTTCCCAGGCTTGTACTCCCTTGGCACTCACACCCCTCACTTCAGAGATTTCTTCATTCAAAACATAAAAATCTATTTGCTCTTAAAAGGTCAGGTAAACCACAAGTCCTGGCTTGTGGGGTTTATGATAATCAGGGGCAGACATGCTTTCAGAGATTTTTTTTTAATTATTAAAATTACTGCCAACTTCAAGAGCTATTGATGCTCTTGAACTTGTGTCGTGTAGTCATGGCCTATTGTTTAGAAAACACATGTGCTGTAAAAATCTGTAATTGTGTCTGGTGAGGTTACGAGTAGATTATTGCTGGGGAGACTTCCTGGAAAATTCATAATGCCCAGTAAGTCACTTGGGCTTCCCTGGTGGCTCAGATGGTAAAGAATCTGCATGCAATACAGGAGACCTGGGTTCAGTCCCTGGGTCGGGAAGATCCCCTGGAGAAGGAAATGGCAACCCACTCCAGTATTCTTGCCTGGGAATCCCATGGACAGAGGAGCCTGGCAGGCTAACGCCCGCAGGGTCGCAAAGAGTCAAACACAACTGAGCCACTCGCACTATTAATACTACTAGTAAGTCACTTAGGAGGAATTTACATGGATCACGTTCATTCCATCAGTCAGTCAGTCAGCAACTGTTTATTGAGCACCTACTGTGTTCAAGGTAGAGGTCATGTTCCAGACACTGGGTACATTGCAGTGACTAAGACAAAGTCCTTGCCCTGTGCCCTTTGAGGCAGGCATATCAACAGATGCAGCCCAGTTACACTTCCTAATGAAGATACATTCAGCCAGCAAAGCATTAGTGAATTAGCTTCACTTAAAATTGCTCATACTCAAAAGCACAGTTCGTCAGGGTCTTTTACTGGAAGGAAGGGATGGTAGAAAGAGTGGCCTATTGGCATCTAGTGGGCAAAGGCCACTGATACTGTGAAACATCCCATAATGTGTAAAGCACACACCACCCCTCACCCCGGGGTCCCAACACAGAATTATCCAATCCCAAGTATCCTTAGCACCAAGGTTGAGAAACCCTGCTTTAGAGCAAAGCAGAATCTGCATTGAATCTGGACAAGTCACACACAGCCTCGTGCTGTGGCCTCTCTTATTTAACTCAGCAAATTCACACTCAGCCCCCTCTGTTGTGTCCTGCTGCCAAGGTGTGTCTCAATAATAGTGGGTGGGGAAACATGAAAGGCAGAGTTTAAAATTTTATTTTTCCAATTTTATTTTCCAAGATGTTTCTGTCTTAGAATTCTTTCTCAGTGTTCCTCTTGTCCACTGCTTTATTATCCTACATCTTTAACTTGATGGCTTGTGCTTTGAGTCAAGTGGCCATTCTGTAGTCAAGGTTCTGTGCTTCTGGACGATTCTCACTTCTCTATGGAAGAAGGTGTTCCAGCCCCCGAGGTACTTGCTGATTGCTAATCCATTCTCTCTCTTTTTTTTCAGACCTTTTATAAAGTCTTTATTTCCGGAAAATCTGCAAGCTGACAAGAAAGGCCGCCCAACTACTGCCGGAAGCAAAATAAAGGTTTGTTCTATTTTGGGAAATTTATGGATTCCTGTAAGAGTTAGGATTTTCTGGGACTCAGGAACTGTCGTACCCCTGGGCCAGGCTGAGGTCAGTGAGGTGCAACAGATGGGTTACAGAAGATGGCCAGAAGTGATGTTGCCGCTTGAGAAAGGGTTACAGGATGCTAGCTGGATTTGACTTGGCTATACTAAAACCCCAAAGGGATATTAAGTACCTCGTAGCTTAATAGTCAGCAGATGATAATCAGCTACTTTCTAAGAGGAAATGGCTTTGCCCTGAATCTAGGAGAATTCACATTAATCTATCAGAGAAATTTTATGATCTAGAGCCATATTTTGGATTTTGATGACAGTTTTCCAGACCAGACCCCCAAACTCCTCCAAGTTCTTTATACGTACCTGAAATTCTGCTGAGCCTTTCAAGGGGGTTTATGCACCTTCCTCACTGGACCTTGCAGGCCCTTCTTTTTGTGAATTACAGGCATCTTGGCCCCACAGTATCTCAGAATCAAAGGAATTCTTAGGGTATCTTTTGTTCTTCTTTTTTTTTGGCTGTGCCTTTGCAGCATGCATGATCTTAATGGCCAGACCAAGGATCAAACCCATGCCCCATGCATTGGGATCTTGGAGTCTTAATCACTGGACAACCAGGGAAGTTCTCTTAGTGTTTCTTGGAAGCCTCTCGTGGGGTGTGCACTGAACTATCAGAGGCCTTGTGTGATAAAATTGTCCCTAACGACACTCTGAATTTAAAGGTTGTGTTGAACATACTCCATCATGTAATTTTTTGAAAACCAGTCAGCAAACTTTTTCTTTTTTAGTTATACCAGATGAAAACACTTTTATATATTCATTTAAAATTTTTATTTTATATGAGGGTATAGTCGATTTACAATGTTGTTTTAATTTCAGGTGTACAGCAAAGTGATTGAGCTATACATATCCCATATAGGTTATTGCAGAGTATTGAGTAGAGTTCCCTGTGCTCTACAGTAGACCCTTGTTGATTATCTATTTTATATATAGTAGTGTGCATATTAAAAATGGTTTTTTAAAGAATCATACCAATTAAATACCACTCTGTCTTCATAATCAATGGGATCATCAAGTGATTAAGAGTAGGGCCCTGGGGTTCATCATTAGTGTTCAAATCTCTCACCACATGATTGCCAGAAAATTACCTAAATTCTCAGTGCTTCTTTTGCCTCTCTGTAAGGTAGAGATTTTAGTACCTAATCTCAGGGGGGATACTGTGGTAATTAATTTCATAATCCATCTAAGGCACACACTGCCTGAAACATAAACACAAAAGCATATGCTCTCATGTTACGTATACTCCATCTGTCCCCTCCTTCTCTCCCAGCTTCTTCATCTCTAGATAAATCTCAGTGGACACTTGATGCGCCTGTGCTGACTCCCCACCTGGACTGTCCTCCCCCCACCAGCTGTACAACCAGATCCTACCTGCCCTTCTCACCCTTCTCGATAACCCCAGCCCCATGGATACGGTGGTTGTTCTTGTCTGTTCTGTTCACTGGCTTTTTCTTCTCTGAACATTTCAGGAAAATGGAAGCCTGCCTCCCTAGCCTCTGAGGACACAGACGCTGTAATGTCACAGCGATAGGACAATCCCATCCAGAGGGGCCTCAGGTTTTGTGGAGGAAGTCAGATGCAAGCCGGGTCTTGAGTTAGAGGGTAGAGTCCACTAGGGGATGAAGGACAATCCTGTTCAAGGAACTGGAGGCATAGGATGTCCTGGGACGGAGTTTGGATGGAGTTCAGTGCTCACAAAGCCCCACATGTTACCTCTGTGCACGGCTCTGACTCATGCCGTCACTTCTGGGTCCTGGAAGAGGATGCGCTTTAGGCTGGAAACTCTGGTCACAAGACGGTCACACAGTCACATCCAAGGGGCCCAGATCATCAGGGCTGCAGTGACTCACTTTCAAGTGGTCTGGGTTCTCAGTCCAGCTTATTTCCTATGAAAAGCAGGGTGGGGGAGGGGCGTTTTTCTCCTCCTTGGAAGACTTGAACCCTTTGCCTCCTTCTTATTCTTATCTAGTTGAATGCTCAGAGTTGCCCCCTTCCAGGCATACTCAGAATGTTCCATATTGCTATGGCTGGGGGAGTCAGCAAGCTTGTTTAGGGAGACTGGACTCTACCTATTCTCATCTTCAATGGTCCCTCCTTGGTGAACCATGTGGCCTCTGGCTGTCTGATGTTCTGCCTCCACATAGGAGTGAGTCTCCCTGTTTTATGTCTCGTAAGTCACCTCTTAGAGATGCATAGCTCTGGCCCAATCTCTTACATCTTTCATATCCTCAGTATTTTGCAGATGCTAAGCGTCATCTTTTTAAAAAAATTTTTTATTGAAGTATAGTTGATGTACAATTTGTGTTAGTTTCAGATGTACAGCAAAATGATTGTTATACATATATATGTATAACTTTTTTATGTTCTTTTCCTTTATAGATCATGACAAAATATTGAGTATAGTTCCCTGTGCTATACTGGCTGTCCTTGTTGGTTATTTTATATATAGTAGCTACATATCATCTTAATATCTCTGAGGTGTAAGTGTTTAAAGGGATCCTGCATTCCTTAGAATAAAAATTAATGTTCAAGGTAGTTTTAATATTGGGTATTTTGTGTATTCTAATTCTTTAAAATGTGAAAGAGTTCTGTAGAATTTAATTTATAGAATATTTGGTGAGAACTTCCACTATCTTTGTTTATAAAGCGTATTCTTCATTTAATAACATGTGATTATTGAGGCTTTCGTAAATTCTACATTGTCATGGCTAAAAGGGACCAGTTTTGAAATTAGAGCCAAAGGTTGATGCTGTTGGGAGATAGAATGGAGCTCAGAGTCGGCAAAGTAGACTGGGCTGGTAGCTTTGTCTAAGTGGGCCTGGCCTCTAAAGGAGCAGATGTGGCAGGAGATGCAAGTGCCATGAGATAACTGGACCAGTAGACATTGAACATCCATTCCAACCTGCAGATCGAGGTAGTAGAAGTATTCTAGTTCTGCTTAGTTTACAGATGGGCAACCGTGGTCCAAAGAAATTTAGTGATTTGTTAGACAGCTTGCAAAGAGCAGAGCCAGGATCCTAGTTCAGACTTGCTAACGATCTACGAGGAGGGTAGAATGAGGAGCCGTCACCCTAAGGAGTGTCACCTTTGCTTACTGTTTGGTCTGCATATCTTGATGGCCACTTCTGCTCAGCAGGTAGCTTTGGAAGCTTTCTGTTCTAAAGTCATGGGCTCTTCTTGTCTGGAGTCAGAGTAAATTCAAACTGTGGCTTCCCCACCACCTCTGGGGACATCTACAGTTGACCCATAGCTAAGTACAGGATAATTGTGATGGTTAAGATAAATTATTGTTTGCTCAAATTAATTATCCCACAACCTAAAGGCTTCTGTCTAATCCTAGCCCTCCCAGTTAATTCCTTTTGGTATTACAATAAATTAGTCATTATCTTCCTTAGGAAGGAGGAAGGCATTGTGGTTAGGAAAAAAACTTGCTAGCTCACAGTCTTGGGTTCAAGCCTCACTGCTGTTGCTTACTAATTGTGTCATCTCGAGCAATACTTTATTTAAGGCCCCGTTTTCTCATCTAAAAAATGGGAATGATAATCGTGAGTCATAAATAAGAAAACCCGTGTCTAGTCCATGAAGCATTTTCAGTACATTACTATTTTGAGCTGGAAAGAACTGTGTCAAGTGGCATATAAACTTAAGTCAAAATTGCCCCTGTGTTTTCGACTTGCTCGGAGAAGGCAGCAGCACCCCACTCCAGTACTCTTGCCTGGAAAATCCCATGGACGGAGGAGCCTGCGGGGCTGCAGTCCATGGGGTCGCTAAGAGTCGGACACGACTGAGCGACTTCACTTTCACTTTTCACTTTCCTGCATTGGAGAGGGAAATGGCAACCCACTCCAGTGTTCTTGCCTGGAGAATCCCAGAGACGGGGAGCCTGGTGGGCTGCCATCTATGGGGTCACACAGAGTCGGACACGACTGAAGTGACTTAGCATTTCAACTTGCTAGGTTGAAAAGAGATGCTCTTAAATGCTTAGGACTAAATAGTGTGCCAAGTTATTCTTAAAAATAAGAGTTTGGGATTTAAAAAAAGATGCAGTCTCTCATAAACAAGGAAGAAAAGTCAATTTACATTGTTATCATGGAGCTTTGCTTTGCTCATACAGCCTCTGCACCTTTGCTCTGAATTCCAAGCATTGCAAATAATGCCATATTCTGCATGTCTAAATGGAGAACTTTTGCTTTGAATACACTAGAGTTTTTCTCAAGGGTTTTGGATTTCCCAAGCCCTTGAAAATAGAAAAGTCCTAATTGAAAGAGGGTTGTCTACTACAGGCAAGTCCCTTCTGCTGACTTGGTAATGGTTTTCTGGCTTTAGAGATCCTTTCCTCTATTTTCTTTTAGAGGTTTTCTCTTTTCACGCTGATTTGCTTGGAAAGAGAGTTTGTGTGTGCCCTGTTCTTGGATCCATGGGGTGTACTCAGCTGTGGGGATAGAAATGCTGATCTAGGCTCTGATGTGTTTTTCATTTGAGATACTCATGATTTGAAATATGTCATGAGCAATTGTAACTCTATTTATGTGGCTTTTTCTGCTTGAACCCAGTTCCATCGTGGGTACCCAGTGTGCAGGTAGTGAGGAATGATTTTACATCGAATATTTTAGTTTGCGAAGGAGTATGTTTCCTGCTACACTAAAAGGGCTCCAAGTCAGCAAGTCTGTAAAAAGACATGCTGAGGAAGAAAGTGAATGAAATGGCATTTATTATGAATGCCATTTATAATGAATTCTGCCATTTATAATGAATTCTGAAATTTTTATGTGTCTCCCACCTTTTAATTGTGACTTTCCATCATTTTATTAAGATGATTCTTCATTGGTTGGATTGCCTGGAAAGAGTACAGGGGGTTCTAATGATTTATCCTTGCAGATAATTTGTGTACCACCTCTCCCTCCAGAGTTTATAATAAAAATGTATTTTCAAAAGTCCTCAGTTGATATGAAATTAACTAAAGTTGTTAATAATTAGCATGCTTTCTTATTTCTCTTAAAAATTATGTGTCTGGATATACTGGGTTTGGTGGATTCTTTTTTGCTTTTATTTTATTAACTATACTAAAAAGGCCTCATTGTTGTCAAAAATTTAATTTCAAATGCACTTGTGAGTGTTCAGATCACCGTAATAGTCAATAGAGCTTTGAGAAAGTGTAGTATCCCTGAGTTATATCTAATGAACATACTGTCATGAGAATGAATTTCTAGCTGCACATTTGCACACAAGTCTCCTTGGAAAGCTGATCTACTTTAGAGCACATTCCATGTTTCTAAATGATGTTATTCTTCCTTTCCAGAAACAAGCCAATGACCTCGTGAGCACCCTGATGAAATGTACACCTCACTACATTCGCTGCATCAAACCCAACGAAACCAAGAAGCCCAAAGACTGGGAGGAAAGCAGGTATGGCAGAGGCACAGGTGGAGGTCAAGGGCAGCTGACATCAAGGGCAGCCTCGGCCTGTTTTCCCACTGCTCAAGTCAGGCCATCTGGCCTCTTCCCCAGGCAGGAGCAGTTTCAGTTGTCTTCAGATGTGTTTTATGTCTTCATGTCTTAACTTCAGGAAGAAGCCTATGTATATATCATTTTCCCCTCCTTGTTTTTTCCTGAAATGTTGGCAGTGCCCTTCAGTTCAGAATTAGCGATTTATAATGTTGATCTTGGCTAGTCCGGGGGCAAATGGAAAAAAGAAAGCAAACCCCAGCACAGCAGAGTCAGGATGGTTTTCAGATTAGTTTAGGCCCTGTGTAGACATTCTTAGTGCACTCGGCTCCTCGTCAGCACCCACAGGATGTGGCCTGGAATGCTGAGCTCAGGGTTGCAGGTGGGGTTCTGCAGAGCTAGTTAAAAAATGATCTGTCGTTTAGTTGCTTATGTGGGCAGAGGGGCTGTAGGCTCTGTAACCCCCAAGCCCGGTGCTGATGAGCAGAGTGACTCTCTAGGAGAGAACCAGCCCAAGGGAAATGTGAGGCATATAAGCAGTGAGCCATATCCTCCCTGGCTTCTGAGGAGTCCTACGTCACATTTCTCCTACACCTGCCATTTAGGGATGTGGCCTCTGCAGGATTCAAGGGGGATGATTGAGTAGGAAAATGTTAAGATGATGACTGGAGAATATAGGTTTTGTATCCAGCTGGGGAAATTCCTCCTGTCTGTAGGAACACAGGAAGCAGGGCTGAAGAGAGACCCTGTGAGTGACTTGCACTAGAGAGAGAAGTCCTACCACCGTCACCAGATGTGATGGACTTGAGCATACTGGTGTTCCTGTTCATACTAGAATTCATGCTGGAATGCCTATCTTTTTTTCTTTTTTCTTTTCTCTCTTGGAAAAAAACATAGACTCTTCTAGGTATCAAGTGACTGAGTCAAGGTTAAACTCCAATGGGAAGACCAGGATGAAAATTCCTAGCTGCTCATCACCTCCCCCGAGGGACCTGGAGGGTTCATTTCCCATCTCCCCACCAACACCCTTTCCAGCCCACAGCAGACAGATAATGCTTGATCATTTCCAGGGAGGAAAAGATAAATAGGAAGGAAAACGCCCAGGTGTGAGCACTTGCTGTCTCACACAGCAATCCTTCTTTGTATTTTCACTCTCTGTGGTGCAGCCTAAGACTGTTTTTCTCACCTTAAGGTGCTGCTGGGATGTGGCAGCCTTCTGTTTGGTTATCTTACAATATTCTGAATAATGTCATCAATAAGTGCAGATTCCTAAGACATCTTTTTTATAGAATTACTCAAATTTTTCAATTTAAAATAATCTAAGATTCACTTACAATATTATCTGTAAATGACATTCATGCTCTGATGGGAAACCCATTCCTCCTGGGTCATCAGCTCACCTTTGGATACCTCTTGCCACCAGCGGGCACTGCAGCCCTTCTCTAAGTCGGTTTTATTCTATTCAGCCAAAAGAAGCATTCTTGGGACTCTTCCGTGTGATGGTTCTTCTGCTAGTTCAAGGCAGTTGCCGTGTTTTCCTGGGATCTTCTCTTCCGTGAACTCATCACTTAGCCACTCCAGCCATTCCTTTGAAGGAACTGGATGTGGAATCCAACCTTGCCCCTTCTCAGTCATTCCTCTGGATGTGCTTAAATTGCCCTCTGCTCTTCTGAACTGTGGCACACACTTTTTCCTTTGATGTCAAGAGGATAACAGATGGAAAATGTCTGGGGGGGTTTGCCTTCTGACACTAGTTCTCAAACTTGAGTATGCATCAGAATATCCTCTGGAAGGCTTATGACAGGGCCCCATTCCCAGAGTTTCCGGGTCATTGAGCATGGGGTGGGGCCTGGGGGTCTGCATTCTTAACAAGCCCCCAAGTGATGCTAGTAATGATGGTCTGGGCCTCATATTTGGAGAGCAGCTGATCTAGAGCTAAGTTCTAGCCTAGGATTTGGAAGAACTATATCCTGTGCTGGTCTGTCACCAACTAGTTTGAGTGAAGCACTTCATCTCCTGAGTCCTCAGTCTCTTCCTCTTTAAGTAAGAGGGTCAGGCCAGAGAGGGACTCCTTCGGTCAGACAGAATGAACACCCCCAGATCTGTTCCCCTGCGTCTGCCATCCTGCCTCTGCGCGTCTCTTCGTCACTCCTGTGCTCACTCACCCACACTCACATCTCATGCACATACACACCGAGTAGAAGGGTGGTGTCATCAGCAGCCTCAGAATAAATTACAAGAGTCTAGAAAGCAGAGGGATTGCTAAGAAGTGCTGGAGCCCACCCTTCCCCCTACTTCAGACTCACTCCAGCTTCTCTTCCCAGCAAACGTAATCATGACTGAAAACATCTCACTCATCCTCAAATGCAGTATCTCCCTGGCACGCTCTCCCCTGCCCCACGTATTCAGCTCTGCTGACAGGCACTCTAATGCGGATATCTTACAGTAGCTGCTGGTTGGAAGTTCCTCAATCATGATGCCACCTTCTCAAAATCCAAACTGAGTCATTGGAATATCAAAGACTGGAGAAATGAAGACGGGGTACATTTTATTCAGTAAATTTTCATAGAGTTTCCACCAATGGTGTCCCCCTCGCTCACTTTTTTTTTTTTTAATCACATCCCTTATTTGAATTTCCGTGAGGAACTTCCTAGCATACACTCTTGTAAACTGGTGTTACAAAGACTAAGGTGTTCCTTAGTCAAATGTTGATTTGTGTTTCCAGTAGGATGGCATCCTGGGATCTGCCCTCATGTCTTGGTTCAGGTTTACTGTGACCGATGGTTTCACTCTGGGGTTTTTCCAGTTGTTCAGTAGTAAAGAATCTGCCTGCATTGCAGGAGACGTGGGAGATGCGGTTTGATCCTTGGGTCGGGAAGATCCCCTGGAGGGGAAGTGGCAACCCACTTAAGTTTCCTTGCCCAGAAAAGTCCCATGGACAGAGGAACTTCATGGGCTGTGATCTCTGGGGTCAGAAAGAGTCGGTCGGACAGGACTGAGCGACTGAGCACGCCTGGTTTCAGTTCATTGTGAGCATGAAACCTCAGGGTCCACGGAAGGGCGGTGTGCTTCATTGGCAGGGATCACACGGTCAATTGAAGTTCTCGGCGGACAGGGTTACTCATTCCACAAGTATATGGCGTGTAGTTTATTTTTCTTTTCCTGTTGGAAATGTGTCTTCATTTGGCTTTGGGCAAACTGCCTGCCCTGGATTCTGAATTACTGCCCTGGTGGAGTTCTCTGGCCCTGACCTTCTTGGGTTAATGGCTGAGGACAGTCTTGAAAGAGGACTCCTTCTGAAAGGAGGAGACGGCTTACTCAGGAGAACAACAGGTATTGCCAGCCTGGCTGATGTTTACTGAGGAGTGATGGTGCTCCAGGAATATGTAAAAAACATGGAATTTTAAACATAACACAATATTAATACTTTGAACCAGTTGTCCGGTTGACAAAAATTCCTAATGATGAAAGTTGTAATGAATGGAGCAATGCTTTCACATGAGGCATATTGTTTTCCATGTGATTCATGAGGAAGGAACATTTCTTCTTGAATCAATGGGTGATGCATTCCTGCCTCAAAGCTTGGGGTATAGCCAGTATTTGTGAAAAAGACTTAAAATGAGCAGATATCTCTAATTGACAGCATCATGTGTAATTTCCTTAATGGAGAAAAGGTCGATGGTGAGTTTGGGATTTGGAGGACGGGAAAAAGGAAAATTATGTTCCTGACTCAGGTTTCTACTCCTTTGGTTTACCAGATATGTGTGAATATTGTATAATCTGAGGACCAGCTCAGACTCAGATTATTATAATTTACAATCTTTTTTAATATGCTTCCCTGAAATGTGGAATTGGGAGTTTGTGGGTATAGTGGGTAGGAGAATAGGGTGAAAAGATTATCCAGTCCCATCCTGGCTCTCTCTCTCCTTTATAGGGTAAAGCATCAAGTAGAATACCTGGGCCTCAAAGAGAACATTCGCGTGAGGAGAGCTGGTTACGCCTATCGGCGTGTCTTTCAAAAATTCCTGCAGAGGTAAGACTGGTGCCTTGGGACTCTTTTATGTTTTAAACAGGCTTATTGAGATATAATTCACATATCATACAATTCACCCACTTGAAGTATACAATTCAGTGGCTTTTAATATATTCATAGAGTTGTACATCCAACAATAATGTGATAGACATCACATTTGGCTCTTTTGAATAACCAGTAATGTGTCTATCAGTGTTCACATACACATTTTTATGTAGGCATATGTTTTTATTTCTCTTGGGAACATACATAAAAATGGAATTGCCAGGTCAAATGGTAATTATGTTTGACCTTTTTGATGAACTGCTATATGTTTTACAAAGCGGCTGTACCATTTTACATCCCCACCAACAGTGTTTGAGGGTTCCAGTTTATGTGCATCCTTGCCAATGTTTGTTATTATCCGACTTTTTGGTTCTAGGCATCCCGGTTGGAATGAAGTAGTTTCTCACTGTGGTTCTGATTTGTACTTCCCTAATGGAAGATATTGTTGAGTATCTTTCCATGTGCTTATTAGCTGTTAGAGAAATGTCTGTCCAGTCCTTTGATCACTTTTAAATTATTTGTCTTTTTAGTATTAAGTTATAATAATTCTTTTTAACATCATTTATTGTGAATAAATCATTTTAAAGCATCATTTATTTTAAGTAAAAATCAAGTATTTTGTCTGTTTAGAGTGATACATCAGTTCAGAAATTCATGGTAATTGTGACATGGGGAGAGACTGACATTTAACTGACTGAGCAAATTAATAGTGTGGAGACAGTTTCAGGAAAATATTTAATAAGCTTAAGGTATTTAACCTCAAATTTTTTGTCCAAACATAAAGTTAAACTGATTTTATATTTCTATTAAAGTGCATTTGGCAGGATCTGTGCTAAATTGTTCTTACTTTGTGTTGTTTTTAAAAAGGATAAAATTTAGTGTTCTTAAAATACGACATGATTCTAATTTCTCTAGTGATTCTAAATTAGTGGAGTTTCACTGATGTTCCACATTTATTTAATTTCCTTTATGAAAGAAGGAAGCCATATTTACTGTTTTAATCAGAAAATAATTATGTCTTCCTGGTATATGATACAGGAGCAAGATATAAGAACATTTTTCTTTAATTCAGATTTTATGTAACACAGAGGTTTAGGAAGGAGAAGAACTTAATTGCCATCTTTGAAATCCAATATTTCTAATAGAGTAGCTTTCCCTTTGAGGATGTTGTTTCTTCTGCCGGGAGATAGGGATGGCTAATCTACTGCTTATCAATATGGGTCATCATCTGTGGAAGGTCATTGATGTGGAAGGTCAGGAGAGGCTTGGCCAAAGGGTAGATCGTTCTGTACAGTAAAACGTCATTGATTTTTGTCCCCACACATTCAAGATTGCTGATGATTTTGGAGGCTGATTAAACTATCACCATCAGGGCTCTCTGAATTAAAAGGCCCACTACACCTCTAGTGTAAACACGCAATATGAAAAGAAGTCTTTAGGAAGGTTAGAAAATAAATTTGGAGTGCTCTTGCATCACTGTAGCAGTCTCCATTTGCTGACAAACAACTGAGATGTTAATTATGAAAGACTTGCTCTTCTTTAAACAGATGGCCGGCACTAGCTTAGGACAGGATTTCTCAACCTCAGCTATTGGCATTTTGGTTTGGATGAGTCCTCGTGTGAGGCTGTCCTGGACATTGTAGGATGTTTAGCAACCTTCTTAGCTTCTACCTACTAGATGCCAGTAGTACCAGCAACCCCGCCATCCCACCCTTATTTTCCCCAAGTAGTGACACCCAAAACTGTATCCGGACATTGCCCCATGTGGCCTGGGGAGACAAAGGCAGTTGAGAGAACTGTGGCTTAGATGATCGTTAATATTTTTTGCAGAACTGCATTTCTTTGAAAATACCCTTTTTTAATTAAGAGGGAAGAAAGTTAAATACAGAAAATAGTGAATAAGAAATATTTCCTCCAATTTGCTTTAATTTCAAAAGGCTTGCCCTCAACAATTCCAAAATGTTTCTAGTTTTATTCTCCTTCAATATTTTTTCTGTACTTAAAAAACTTTTTCTTTTTTATTTAAAGTTCTTTTTAAAAATTAATTCATTTTTGGCTGCCCTGGGGCTTTGTTGCTTTGCACAGGCTTTCTCTAGTTACAGAGAGTGGGGGCTACGCTTCGTTGTGGTGCACGGGCTTCTCATAGCGGTTGTGTTTTTGCAGAACACAGAATCCAGGTGTGCGGGCCTTGGTGGTGGTGACCCATGGGCTCAGGAGCTGTGGCTCACCAATTCTAGGGCACATGGTCATAGTTGCTCGGCAGCATGTGGGATCTTCCCGGGACAGGGATTGAACCCATGTCCCCTGCACTGGCAGGCAAATTCTTTACCATTGAGCCACCAGGGAAGTTCCTGTACTTAAAAACTGTTTATTCGATATTTTCAGATTCTTTCTAATTGGCATTGCTATTGAAAACAGATCAGATTTTTTTTTTTAATGTTACCTAAATTTTTTTTTTTTTCTTTTGAGAAACCAGTTCCTTCCTTCCATATTATTTAAAAACACACTGACAAAGCTGACTTCCGTAAGCAGTGCTGTGAGCTCCGCCACTCTGCGGGGAGCAGGAAGTCCATGCTCTCGGCCAGAGTGTCTGGGGTGCCCTGAGCAGGCTGCGTTACTTGTTTGCAGCAGCTCCTTAAATGAGCTGTGAAATGACCTGGATCTAATATCCAGGCCTCTCTCAAGTACCAGGCTAGCTGCATGGCTGCACGAGCGGTGCTTTCTTGTGTGCCTTCCAGAGTCAGCGTTTAGTGCATGTCTGTTATGCCCTTTGTGTCGAGCGCCTTTTTCTGAAATGATTTTATCCTTAGATGCCTTCCTGCTTAGCTCTCCTGCTGTGGGCTTTTCCTTTTAGAAGAGACAGACGGCCTCCCCGTCTTACACAAAGCAGACGCTTGATGTTGTCATATTTTTGTTTTGTTTTGATTTGAAAGTACTGGGAGGATAATACAAAGTTCAGAAAGAAAATTTGTTTTTCAGTATAAAGTATGTGTTTTGTCTCCTACTCAAAAATGGCTACAAGGCCATATATCTGTCAGTGGGCAAGGAATATTTTTCCAGAGACAGTGCTGTTTTCCATAAGGTGTATGAGTCTGGGATTGTAACAGGGTTTGTCCAGAGTCTTTCAGTCCCTTTCTCATCCTGTGATCCACTGTGAGTAATTAAATCAGTTTATACCTTTATTATCTCAAGCACGGAGTATAGCGAGTGTCCTGTTGGCTCCTGGGACTTTTTAGTGTCCTTGGAGGTCAGACACATCCTTAAATCCAAGTGCCAGAAGCTGGAGGTCACAAGTTTGGGCTGTGTTTCCTCTGAAGAGGAACCATTGATTTCGTCATCTGGGCAATTACAAGAACCCTTGCAGGACTTCCCTGGT
This sequence comes from Bubalus bubalis, assembly GCF_019923935.1. Classification (NCBI taxonomy): domain Eukaryota; kingdom Metazoa; phylum Chordata; class Mammalia; order Artiodactyla; family Bovidae; genus Bubalus; species Bubalus bubalis. The sequence goes on along the minus strand of NC_059167.1, from coordinate 52,139,696 downwards.
GATGCAATGGTTAAGAATCCACCTGCCAGTGCAGGGGACACAAGTTCGATCCCTGGTTTAGGAAGATCCCACATGCCTCAGAGCAACTAAACTTGTGGGCCACGGCTACTGAGCTCATGCTTTAGAGCCTGTGTGCCACAACTACACAAGCCCGTTCACCCTAGAGCCCGTGCTCCCCAACTAGAGAAGCCTGCGCACCATACCCAGAGAGTAGCCCCTGCTTGCTGCAACCAGAGAAAGCTTGTGAGCAGCAACAAAGACCTAGCACAACCAAAAATACATTTAAAAATTTTTTTAAAGGAGCCTTGCAGACTAGGGGCAAGGAAGGGAATTCTAGGCAGTGACAACAGCCAGTACAAAGGCCCTGGGATGAAATATTGGTCTTAAATTGAAACCACTTGATGAAAGGGGTGTAAGTCATTAGGCTCATCTCTGCAGAATTATCATAGGCATCTATTAGGCAGCATCCCATTGCCTTGTGAACCCATTCCCACCAGTATGTCCTGGAGAAACATGAGTGAACAGGGTGTACTTACATAGTGAGAGAACATTGTACTAGAATTATGCTCTGGTCTCTCCAGTGAACTACAAAAGGAAGTGAGGAGACTGCTGCCAGTCTTCCTAAAAGCAAGGGAACCTCCACAAGTGGTCCATGGTCAAAGGGACAGGCAATTCCCCTGTCTTTCCCAGACCCAAACTCTTAAAGGTCTTGTCAGGAAAAAGGAGAAGAAAAAGTCTCTGGAAACCAAGTTCCTTACTATTAAAAAAAGAGAGAGAGAAATACAGTATTATTTTAATAGGGGATTGATGTGAATTGCAAAGAGGTACCTATTTGTAGTTGCACAATAAAAATACTTTGGTTTATCATTTTGATTGGATTAAATCAAGCCAGGCAAAATCTCACTCTTCGAAGAAACGTGTCACCTTGTTGGTCTGCTCTTTCCTTTTGCACCCATACCCTGTGTGAGCTTTCTCCCTCCTCCCTGTAGATTGCAGATACATTACTACTTCTTCACCACTGAGATCCCCTAGTAGCATCTCTGCTGTCAGTCATTTCTATGAGGCTTAATTGATGTAGCTGACTTTATTATGCCACGTATGAAAAGTATTCATGCTAATATGTGGCTTCAGGTAGACATTTTCATTTTTAAGCTTTTTATCTCTAATTAGTGAATAGGAGGATTCACTAATAGGAGGATTGCTTCTCGAGGAAATTTATATTATCAGGCAGAATGTGGATATTTAGGAGGAGCATAGAGGGTCCCTAGAATCACCTTAGTCCTAACCAGCTGGCTCTAAGTGTGTGATGTACCTGGTTGTGTCCCCTTAGACAGCCCAGGATCCTGAAGGCAGGGTCTCCTTGTCAAGGTTCCCTTCTCCCTTTGATGCCATTAGTGAATCTACTCCTTGTAGTAGCTTCTGGGAACATAGGAGGAGGGGGGCTTCTTTAGAGGCCTGGGCCCATTCATTGCTTATCTTCTAGATGTGCCTGCACATAGAACACACCCTCCAATTTCTCACCCATACTCTCCTCTAATTTCCCCTCCTTCCCGCCATCCTTCTCTCCCTTCCTTCTACCTCAAGTTTTTGGTACCTTTTGTATTTGACATTCTGTAATAGGCTTCTCTCTCCCCTATTAGGTTAGCCTTTTATATAATTGGGCTTCCCTCACAGCTCAGTTGGTAAAGAATCCGCCTGCAATGCAGGAGACCCTGGTTCAATTCCTGGGTCGGGAAGATCTGCTGGAGAAGGGAAAAGCTACCCACTCCAGTATTCTTGCCTGGAGAATTCCATGGACTGTATAGTCCATGGGGTCACAAAGAGTCGGACACGACTGAAAAACTTTCACTTACATAATTATGATGTTTCTAACATAGACATATGTAGTAGACTGTATCATCTGTAAAGGAAAGGTTTACACGTATACTAATCCATGTCTTGTATGTACTGCCGTGATGAAAGAAACAGCTTGGGGTTCAGATCTCAGCTCTGACGTCTGCTAGCTGAGTAGCCTTGGGTAGTTCTCTATTTTCCTGTCTTTCCTGTTTTGCAAAATGGGAAAACCAGCTGACTGAGGTTGCTATAGAGATAAAGGAATCTCCTGCACCAAGAACAACACCTGATGCAGAGAACACCCTTTAGTTACAACAGGTTACTCTTTCCTGCCGTGTTCCTGGCATTGTATCAGGTGCCAGATGTGCAGGGTGAGCCCCATAGATATGACGCCCCCTCGTGGAGCTCCTATCCCCATGGGGGTGGCATAAATTACCCGAATAGGTACAGACATGACTATCGTTACAAATTGATATATACTCTGAAGGCAAAATATTATTTTCTATGAGAGAAAATAGCAAAGGGGACAGTTTTTGCGTGGGTTGTCCAAAAAGGTTTCTGTGGAAGCGTCGTTGAAGGGGAGGACCCTCCCCGCTACACCCCCGACCCCTGGGTAGGAGCCAGCCCTCTGAGGGGTTTGGAGACCAGCACATCTGCCAGAGAGAATAGCACGGGCGAAGGCTCTGAAGAAGGAATGTGTGCAGGAAGAGGAGGCCATCCTCCCAGGAGCGGGGTGAGCCAGAGGAGAGCAGAGATGAGACTGGAGAAAGCTGAGGACCAATCACCAGGGCCTCCTGACTCAAGATGCAGAAACCGCCACAGATGAAAGCTGATCCATCGTCATCATAACAGCTGCTTATGGGGAGCTTCATAAAAACTCTTCACGTTGACTGTGAAGTGCTCCCAAGAAATCAGGGGAAATCAGTGTTGAGAAAAGACCATTTGATTTTGCCAGAAGAGTGTCGTTGGTGACCTTCAGCAATGCTATTTTTAGACAGTGGTAGAAAGGAAAAGCAGATTCTCTCCAGGGCGTTAGCATGGAAACGGTTGGAGAAGGAAAGAGTAGGTGGCGGCTCTGAAATGGGCATACCAGAACCAGTGGGTTTTTGCAGTTGTCAAGGTCTACGCCTGAGCCTCGGAAGGGAGGCAAGGGGATGGCTAGGACTCCAGCAGCACCAGGTGCCTTTGGGGGGCGTCCAGGCCCAGCCTGATCCTTCTTTTCCTATTTTCCTCACAGGTATGCCATCCTGACCAAAGCCACCTGGCCCTCGTGGAAAGGGGACGAGAAACAAGGCGTCCTGCACTTGCTGCAGTCCGTCAACATGGACAGTGACCAGTTCCAGCTAGGGAAGAGCAAAGTGTTCATCAAAGCCCCCGAATCTGTGAGTTTTCTCCGGGCCACGCCTCTCCCTGTGGCCCCCCTCTCAGCCCCCTCCCCACAGCGAGGCTGGCTTCTTTACTTCATCCTGTGGTTCCTGTCTTAAATGTCAGTTCCTCAAAGAAGGCTTTCCGCTGCTCCGAGTCTATGTGTGGTTCACGCCCCACACCCTAGCACCTTCAGAGTCCTCAGCTTGGATACAAAACCATCATCACAAGAGCTTTTCTTTTCGTACTTATTGTCTCTCTCCCATTCTAGGTGGTCATTGCCTTGAGGTCAGGGTCTGTTTTGTGAGCCTTTGTGTACTCAGAGCTTCGTGAGGAAAGTGGCTCAGAGGAGGTGCCCAATAGTTATTTTTAGTGTCCAGTAGTGTCCCAGCTAATAGGTACTTCTTTGCCCAGAAAGGAGGCTTGGGTTAACCTACATCCTCACCTGGGTGACACCAAACAAATCATGTCCCATAAAGGTGGAGCAGAGCCTGGGAGTGAGAATTCCCAGGACTGTGCCTTGAAGACCATGAGGAAGCCCAGAAAGGACTTTGAGGAGACCAATAGATAGAAGGAGAAATCTCCAATCTTAAAGGATACAGATATTTACCAGTAAGGAACTCAAAACACATAGGTTTTACAATTTACAAACTTATCAGACCTCCACAGATTAATTGAGTAGAACTTTAATCTTTCCTGTGGAGCATCTGGTCACCCTGAGCTGAATGATTGTTCACAGGATGTTCTCAGTCTGAGCAGGAACCCAACACAGCCCCTCAGTCCTTCTGCCCCATAGCTCTGGGGCTGTGGAATGAAAACAATTGCAGCTTAAAAATGAAGACAATTTTTAAGCTGGAGAAACTGCTGGAACTAACCAGGGGTGGGTATCACCATTTCTTGAGGTTCCTGTAATAATCACAAGGCTATTTTCAAGAGTCTATGGAGACAGACTTCCCTGGTGGTTCAGTCGTTATGGCTCTTTGCTTCCACTGCAGTGGGGCACAGTTTTGATCCCTGGTTGGGGAACTAAGATCCTGCATGCCATGTGGTGTAGCCAAAAAAAAAAAAAAAAAAAAGAGTTGGAGGTGAATTTGGCAAAAGTAGTCACCATATCGCCAAGAGACCCTGCAGTGTTGGTCGTAATGGAAACCCTTGCCTCGAGGCAGATTCTGGCCCTGCCATGCGTTTTCTCCACTAGAAGGGGCCCTATCACTCCTGTTCTGCCTGCCTCCCAGCATCAGCCTGAGGTCAGAAATGCTAATGGTCGCAACTGAATGACTTTAAAGGCTGTTAAATAAGTAAGTGGCACACATCGATAGAACCTGTATGATAAGTTTGTGGTAGCATTTTCCACTTTGAGATATTTGTAGCTTCACAGCAATTTCATTTCCAAATATAAAATGAAAATGTTGTGTCATACACCATTAAGCAACCCACAGAACAGTTCCTGTTCTTTCTAAAACAGGCTGGAGTGATTTATCGGTACAATGGAGAACTCTTCTGTTTTATACCCTCTCCTCTGTTTTTACTTTTCCGACTTGCTGAATTTTCACAGAAACAGCCTCAATGTTTTTCGTGCTTTTTTTTTTTCTGATTCAGTTGAGCTTTGAGATTTTACTTTCAAATCAAGATTTATTTTTGGCTTTTCTTTTCCGTGTTTTCCTCCCAGTTGCATTTTTACCTTCACTTGACTCTTTCTCTCCCCCATTTTTTCACACACACACCCATCATTACTACTGTGTCCCCTCCCTGCATTACTCATCCATCCACATCTAGCCCTGACATTGCAAACACTTTTACAAAAATTGTTTTTAGGGACTTCCCTGGCAGTCCATTGGTTAAGACTCCACGCTTCCACTGCGGGGGGCATGGGTTCCATCCCTGGTTGGGGAACTAAGATCCCACATGCCACAAGAAAGACATGGCCAAAAAAAAAGATTTTAAAAAATCTACCCTGTGATTTTGCTTTAACTTTTATACTAAATGTGCTGAATTTACAAAATAACCCATTTGCTTTGAGAACCCACATTAGGCATCAGAGAGTTTGGTTTTGTTACATGTGTCTATGCTTTTTGCTTTTCTCTTCTTCTCCCTCTCTCTCTCTTTCTTCTTGAACCTCCCTGATTTCTAACCCCTATGGCTTTTGGAAAGAACCTAAAAACCAGCTCATCTTTGAACTGGTCTATAGGAAGTTGGGAATTGGTTGACTCTTCATCCTTTCTGAGTCACAAGAATATTTTCTATGACGCTCTTAAAATAGTTCTGGGAAAGAAGAAGAAAACAAAACTTACTCAGAAACCCAACACAGAAGATAAGAAAACACCAATGGATAATCTTCCAGGCAGTTGCTGGGCTCAGATTTTTAAACATTCTGTCCAATTGTTGAAAAAATCTTTTGTCCTTAAAATATGCACCTTTGTTTATTGTATACGGCACTGAGGGCTGTGGAATGAAGTGCCCCTCTCTTGATACGTTGAGTTTGAGGTGGAGCTGTGAGAAGCAGAAGTTGAATGTCAGGAAGAGAGATCACTCGCTCCAGGGTACAAACCCAGATAAACTGAGACAACAAATCAAGCCCAGCTGCCTTCAAACCAAATTTGCCTGTTTACTTCTGGAATGTTTTTACAGTGACATCCATCATCATTACTTTGGGTTTTTATTGGTCTGTTTTTTATTCCTAGAGAGTCATGTAAACTACTTCCTAGGTGAATGAGAGTTTCCCACCATTTTACGAGTTGATTAGATGCAGATTCTATGTCCAAGTGAGGAGGAGCCTGGCAGAACCTGAAAGACCTCGGTTCACTTTCCAGCTCCACCCAATCTTAGTACTGATGTTCTTCTCTTTAAGTTGGAGATAATGCAAATAAGCGGTACATGTAGTTGTTGAGTGGTTGAATGAAGTAATGTGTGTAAAGCATCTAGAATGATTCCTGATCCATTGTGGGTACTCAGTTCAGTACAGCTGTTTGCTGTCATCTTCGTTACTCTAGAGCTTTGGTGAGTGGTGTACAACAGTATTCATCATTAAAATGACCTGAGTCTCAAGACCTGCCAGTGTCTGATATGAGCCTTTAACCACATCAGTCTCAGCCCCTCTTGGTGAATCCAAGTCCTTATTAACACATCATAAGTCCAGCTCCAATCACTGGTTATTGTCCTCTGCCCAATGGCTCCCTGTAGATTTCTGTGAGGCAGGAAGTCTGTACTTTCATGGAACCAAAAGTTGGGCAGCCCTCTTTCCACAGCAGCACGAGCTTTCTGCAAAAGCTGGCAACTTCTAGTAAGAGGCTATATGCAGCACTAAAAGCTGCCTCCATGAGCTCATTTGATCTAGCCACTTAATATCCTCTTTGGATCAAGGTGGGAAATAAATGGGTGTGTGTTGAATCACTCATTTGATTCTTACAGAGGTTTGGAACAAGGTAGAGCAGACACCATCATTAAGGTCCAACTGGGTACACTCAGATCCAGCTATTTTCCACTTTGTTTTTTAATAAAAGAATGTATATAAGGACTTCTGTGGTGGTACAGTGGATGAGAATCCACCTGCCAGTGCAGCGGATGTGGGTTTGATCCCTGATCCAGGGAGATCCCACATGCTCTGGAGCAGCTAAGCCCATGTGCCACAACCACTGGCCCTGTGTGCCTAGAGCCCATGCTCCATAATAGGAGAAGCCGCCACAACGAGAAGCGTGTGCACCGCACCGAAGAGTAGCCCCGCCAACACAACCAGAGAAAGCCTGCATGCAACGACAAAGACCCAGTGCAACCAAAACGGAATTAATTTTTAAACAAAATTTTAAAGTATGTATAAATATCTTATCTCTGTATATTTATATATAAAAGTTATAGTGACCATAAGCAACACCTTTTTTTCACCTTTGTTTATGAGTCTGAGAAGCTGTTTCCCATTGTGTCCTTGACTAAACTGAGTGTCCTTGAAATATCCAAGAAAGTAATGTTCAGGTCCTGTGAACTGATTCACACTTGTCTTCTTTCTATTCACAGCTCTTTCTTCTAGAAGAAATGAGGGAGCGAAAGTACGATGGGTATGCGCGAGTGATACAGAAATCATGGAGGAAATTCGTGGCCCGGAAGAAATATGTCCAAATGAGAGAAGAGGGTATTATAGTCATTTATTTCATTCATTTACCAAATCTCAGGGATATTTTTGAGCTTAGATGAAGGTACAAGTTCATTGTACTTTGCACATACTGTGCATTGCAGCCTTGCATTCATTTAGAGTCCCTCTGTGTCTTTCCACAAGGAGCATTTTCCTCCTTGTCGGAGACTGATCCTTCTTCCTTCTCTGCCCTTTTGGGAACTGCAGCCTCCAACCTTCTGTTGAACAAGAAGGAGAGACGGAGAAACAGTATTAACAGGAACTTCATTGGGGACTACATTGGGATGGAGGAGCACCCGGAACTCCAGCAGTTTGTGGGCAAGAGGGAGAAGATCGATTTTGCAGACACAGTGACCAAGTACGACAGGAGGTTCAAGGTACGTGCTGACTGCCCACCCCTGGGAGTCACCAAACGGATTCCTTAGTTTTAAAAATAACTCATCATTTTGCTTTTGGGATTACCAAAACAGAACATGTCCATTGTAGATAAATGTAGAAAATGCAGATAGGCCAAGAGAAAAATAGCCACCTATACCCAGAAACAATCACTATTAACATTTTGTGTGCATCCTTTAGAACGTTTTTATCCAGACATACATTTGTATATTTAGTTTTACAAAACTGAAATCTACCTTACATGCTGGTTTGTGTTCTGTGTTGGTTTTCTCGTAAAATACACCAGGGAGAACTTTCTATATTAATAGATATGTTGGTATAAATTGTTTTGTTTAGCTAGCTGCATATATCCCATTCAACAGTTGCTTCACTATTATTTTGAGCCAGTTTCTTATTAATCTCTTCTCGTGACTTTTTTTTTTTTTTTACCATCGTAAATGGATACTGTGAGCATTCTTTCACATGGCTTTGTGCATTTGTCTACTTATGCTTTTAGAGTAAATTGTTAGGAGTAGACTCATTGGATCAAAAGATTGAGAATATAAAACGAAGTGTTCTTATCCATTTTCCCTGGGCAAATGACTATGCGGGGCTTTGACAGAGCCACTGGAGGACAGCTGATGTTTTTTTTAACCTCTTTCTTTAGACATTGTCTTTTTTCTTTTGCCTAATAAAATTTTGACTGTAATAGTGAAATCTGAAGCCATAATAGATTATGAGCCATTAAGAGCTTTTTATGTGAGTAATTTCTTGTTTGGTTTTTGGTCGGGGAAAAAATAAAGAAAGAACGATATTAATTTCAGAAGAAGGATGATGTTGTTTTGCCAAAACCAAATCACTCCTTACAAACTGAATATGGGGCTAGCTGCTCTGGTGGCAGGTTTGAATACAAACATGAATGTTAAGTCTCTCAGTATTGTTTGGATATAACACAGTACATTTATATTAGATTTTTAAGGATTACCATTGAAATGAAAATGTATCACTTTTAAAAAGTAAAAATTTAGTGGACTCACAAAAATTACATATGCAGGGTCCCTTGAGGGATCCCTGTATGAGAAACATCCTGGAGCAGATCATTGGTAGGGTCATCCTGCGTGTTGGTTTGCCCTGATCCCTTGGGTGGATCCATATGAGTCTAACATTTTTATAAGTTAAAGGGAGTCAAGTATCAGCAGTTTTGTATATGTCAACCTAACAATCATAAGCAACATGTTCTTTTGCTCTCGAAAGACTTAGATGATAAAGGGAATCACCATCCGATCGTAGTGAAAGTTCACCGCCTAAAGCTGCCTCCTTTCACCTGGTCACCAAGGCCCTGTGTGTAGACTGCTGTCACTCTGACACTTCCTAAAACCCCTGTCCTTACAGAGCGTAAAGCGAGACTTGCTTCTGACTCCAAAATGCTTGTACTTGATTGGACGAGAAAAGGTCAAACAGGGTCCAGACAAAGGCCTGGTGAAGGAAGTGCTGAAGCGGAGGATCGAGATGGAAAGGATCCTGTCTGTGTCCCTCAGGTAAGTGGCCAAGGGTGGGGACAGGGGAGCCCCACCTCTGCACGACGCTGCCATCTGCTATTCCAAACACCGCCTGGAGAGAGGCACCATCAGGCTCCCCAGTTGTAAAAATGGCGATGAAGAGAACCCAGTTTTCTCTTCTTCCCTAAGAAGAGCTGATCTTCTTGGGTCTCAGAAAGTACTACAATCACAATAAAAAGTTACCTTCTGATCTGCTCCTCTAGTCAAGGGTTACTCAGATCCTTTGCTCCCATAAAATCTGAGGGGAAAAAAATGTAGTCTGTGAAACAAACAGGGCATAATTGCTGATATTGAAGGGGGGGATCAACATTCTTGAGTCCTGCCCCCAAGCCCACCTTGCCCCTGATCAAGACCTAACCCATTTGACCAGGAAAAGCCTGAGCAGAGGTGGCCATGAGGTCATCAATGCTGCTTTTAATTTGCTGTGACCTTGGATTGTCCTAGATAGGAAGTATCTTTGGATTTCTTGAGGCCCCTCTGCCTGTTCATTCCCCCGGGGGTGAGGGGGAATCAAATTGGTCTCCATAATCTGTAACCCTGGGGTCATTGCCAAATGCTCCCTTCAACTCCAGGTTCACAGGCAGGCACCCTTGCTCTTCTCATCAGCACTCTGGTTTATGAAATGAGTGCAATTGTACGATAATTTGAACATTCTTTGGCATTGCCTTTCTTTGGAATTGGAATGAAGGACCTTTTCCAGTCCTGTGGCCACAGGAGCTTTTGCAGTCCTGTGGCCACTGCTGAGTTTTCCAAATTTGCTGGCATAATGGGTGCAGCACTTTCACAGCATCATCTTTTAAGATTTGAAATAGCTCAGCTGGAATTCCACCACTTTCACTAGCTTTGTTTGTAGTAATCTTCCTAAGGCCCACTTGACTTCACACTCCAGGATGTCCACACCATCATGGTTATCTGGGTCATTAAGAACTTTTTTGTAGAGTTCTTCTGTGTATCCTTGCTACCTTTTCTTGATCTCTTCTGCTTCTATTAGGTCCATACCATTTCTGTCCTTTATTGCAAGAAGGCTGACTGGTTGTCTGAGGGGGCCTTACAAATAGCTGAGAAAAGAAGAGAAACAAAAGGCAAAGAACAAAGGGAAAGATACACCCAACTGAATAACTTAATGCAGAGTTTCAGAGAATAGCAAAGAGAGATAAGAAAGCCTTCTTAAGGGAACAATGCAAAGAAATAGCAGAAAACAGTAGAATGGGAAAGACTAGAGATCTCTTTAAGAAAATTTGAAATACCAAGGGAACATTTCATGCAAAGATGGGCACAATAAAGCACAAAATGGCAAGGACCTGCATATGCTGAGACTTCCCCAAATCCTCCCTGTGATGAGAGGAAATCCTCAGGCCACAGAAGGCAAAGAAAAGAGGAAGAAAGGCCCCTTTGAGGCTTCCTCCTTGAGTCATGCCCTGGGGCCCTTCTGAGGATGCCTCAACTTCTGCCAGGGCAAGCTTCGGGCTGTCATTCTATTAACCAGAACCTGCAGATATGTCTTCTTGGAATTTGGATTCCTCTAGACTCTTATTCCACACACAAGACAAAATCGCTGCTCTTAGGCAAAAGCCGAGTTTTTGTGCACAAAACTAATTTACCAGGCTAGAAAAGCCTGGCTCCAGTGCCATCATCCAAAGCAGATTTTAAGTTGTGTCTGTTCTTGCCTATGTCACTGTGGTTTCTGATTTTGTCTGTTCCCAATTTTCCTGATAAAGAGCCAGGCAGGGCAGTGACGTTAAGTGTTTAAAACACTTCAGTTCAAGATGCGGTAGAACTGGTAAGCAGATATGTTCATCAGCAGCTCTTTGCAGCCACACCTCAGGTGGTTCTCAGTGCCATGGATTTCACAGACACACTCTAGGCACTGTCCAGTTTCCCAAAGGTCTTTCTGATCATTCAGCTAGTTGACCAGGCCACAACCTGCTGACCACACTCTCCTGGTTACTGGGCCCCAAGACTGCCCTTGCTGGTCCAAGGAATGCAAGTGGAAGCTTCTTTTTTTATCTTGCATGGGAACAAGGGCTTATACCTGGGCTAAGTTGAGTGAGCTAAAATGTGCTGGGCACACTTGACAGTTGAAAGCCCAGGAGTCACAGCTCTGGGACACAAGTGCTCACTACTCTTGAGAGTGAGTGTTGTTCCTACTGTTACTACTGCCTAGGTGTGTCTGCAGCCCTCAGAGGCCTTAAGCAGCGCTTGATCGTTGTATATCTACATGCGTATCTAGCACTTTGACACTCAGTGTCTTGTTGATCAAGTCTCTGAGGCTTACCAAGGTGTGGGATATTCACACTCAAGTTTTTTCCCTCTCTCTTTTTCTTTTTTCACAGCCTCTGGGGATATAGTGTCTCACAGTAAGATCAGATTCTTTTTCCACTTTCTTTTTAGTATTCACGGTCTGGATGTTTGCTTCCCTGTGGCCTTTCCTTATTGGAGGATGTAATAAAATGAGGTACTTAGCCTGAAATTTGTTCTGACTCTAGGAGGGAAAAAGAGCCCGAGTCGTTTAAAGGTGTTATTTCTGTGTGTTACACACTGAGCCCCAGTTTGCCAGGATTAATAACCATTGCCTCATTTCTTTCAGCCATCGGGATAGGCTAGTAATCTAAACCAAGTTAGGAGTGCAATCAGATAGTGTGTGCAGAATCAAACATAGAGGAGAAATCGATTGTGGTACGAGGAGAACGTATCTGTGTGGGTGTGTGTACACGTGTATTCTCAATATATTTCAGTATTAGTATAGAGAAAAATTTGAACAGTTGTCTTGCACTTTGGGAAGAGAGTCGTTTTGTGTGTTTTGAAGACTTTATGGAACTTACTTCTTGACTGTTGGCTAGAATGAACACCTAATGGCTTCTTCTAATTCAGACTACCAAGTGTCCTACAAACCTGATCTTTCAGCCCATCCCTAACTCTTATAACTACTGGGGAGGCCAAATTGGCTCACAGCTGCCTATTCAAACCAACCAACCAACCATACAAGAAAATATACAGGACAATTTGGGGAAATGTAAAATAACTAAATATTTTACAAGTGTGTTACGAGTGTTCGTTGCTCAGTTGTGTCCAACTCTTTGTGACCATGGACTGTAGCCTGCCAGGCTCCTCTGTCCATGGAATTCTGCAGGCAAGAATACTGGAGTGGGTTGTCATTCCCTTCTCTAGAGGATCTTCCCGACCCAGGGATTGAACTCAGTTCTCCTGCATTGCAGGCGACTTCTTTACTGTCAGAGCCACCAGGGAACGTGGCAAATATTTTATATGAAGGATTTACTGTTTATTCCTTTAGGTGTGATAATGATATTGTGGTTATTTATATTTAAGAAGGCTTTATCTTTTAGAGATAGACACTGAAATGTTTAATGATAAAATATGATTATACTCTGCTGTAAAATAACCTAGCTGGTGCATGGAAGTGGGGGGAATGAGACTGCAGATGAATTTGACTGTCTGTGGATTGATCATTGTTGAAACCTCCTGACATGTGGTTCATTCTGCTTCTCTACTTTTTGATATACTTGAAATTTTCCATAATAAAAAGTGTTTCCTGATACTTTAATAGACATCATATTTTTAGAAGTCTCTACCTTTTATAAGTGTACTGAAATATATCTAGTTGAATTATAATTGAAAATTTTTTTTTAATTGAAATTTTTTAAAAACTTTTTTTGAACTTACAATAAAAAAAAAAATAGATTAGGCCCAATAGCTCGGAGACCTGTGATGACAACAGTCACTCACAGGGAAAGGAGACCCATCTAATAAAAGGCCGAGCCCTGACAGCCTGCATTTCTGCCTTCATGGAGACATGGTGAGAATATCAGGAGGTGACACACTCCTGATGTCTGATGCCTTTGGGGCATATTTCCAAGGCTTTGCGGGGACTGCTGATAGAAGGCCAAGCATCATTTCTGAAGGCTCCTTCGAGAGCTGCTTCTTGTCCAAATTCCGAACTGACCTGTGTGTGTGTGTGCTTAGCCTCTTAGTATCCAACTCTGCAACCCTTTGGACTGTAGCCTGCCAGGCTCCTCAGTCCATGGGATTCTTCAGGCAAGAATACTGGAGGGGGTTGCCATGCCCTCCTTCAGGGCCTCTGCCCACCCCAGGGATCAAACCCGAGTCTCCTGTGTCTCCTGCATTGCAGGCGGATTCTTTTCCTGCTGAGCCATCGAGGAACTGACCTCGTCTCGCTCTTATTTGAAAAACTCAATTTGCTGGAAGAGTGGTCAGGAGGTACAATGGCCCGTATTCTTTGCCTTCCTGTTGTAGCTGATGAGGTTTGAAACAAAATCACCTATATGGAGCTCTCTCTGACGAAGCTTCTAGTAGTCCTCTCTTTCCTGTAGCCGACCCCCAGAGGCCTAAGATCAAAAGCCTCAGGGCTGCCTGCGTGGGTCAGTGGATTTCCAGTACTTGTACATCCTAGGAAAGTCTGCCTAGAAGGAGTGGTCTTTAGACAGGCCCCAGCACTCCTGGGCATGACATTCTTGCCTAAAAATGGTTCGTTGCCTAATTGTCCTAACCCTCTGGCAATAAGAACAGCCTCCTTCACTTGGGATCTGCTCCGCTGACCTGATGCTTTCCTGAAATCTTGACTTCCTATGGATTTTGAGCTCTGGAAACCTGGAAGTTTTCTTCATTTTTGGACTGACCACCAACCTTGTGTCCAACTCTGGATTTGCAGTGGGTGAGAAACAGTCCCTGCCTCAGGGCGTTCTGGAAGGAGGAGCCATGCCCTGGCTAAACATGGGGCACACAGCTTACAAGTGTGGAGAGATTGATTGGTTTCCAGGATATTCCTGGGACACAAAAATGGGACTGAGCCTTCCCCCTGTGGTTGGGTGAAGCTCTTCCCAGAAGGCCTGACACCACATGTATCTGCATTTCTCAGAAAAATTAAGTAGGCTCCCAAACTGGTGCTACTGGTATCTCTGGGTGGTAGAGTTCTGGATAAGGCTTGTTTTCTTCTGCTTTTAATTTTTACCTTTGTAGTTCTCAGTTTACTGAAAGCAGCACTGGGGACTTCCCTGGTAGTCTAGGGTTAAAAATCTGCCTTGTAAGGCAAGCAACTCAGGTTTGACCCCTGGTCAAGAAACTAAGATCCCACATGCAAATAAGCCCATTTGCCACAACAAGAGAAGCCCCTGCATGCTGCAACTAGGGAAAGCCTGGGTGCTGCAGCACAGACTCAGCACAGCCTCAATAAATAAATGAAAATGCTTTTAAAGGAGCATCTATTTCATAAGCAGGAAACATTTCTTTTTGAGACTTTAAATACAAGCAGGGGCCATCCTAGCTGAAATTGCCTTTTCAACTTAAGAAAAAAAAAGAAAAAACTCCTTTAAAACTTTACCCAGGGTTTTGTAACTAACATTTTTATGAAGAAGATTTGGTTAAGGGAGTAAACCAAGCATTTCTAGTGTGGTCAGCAGCACAACAATAAGCCACAAAAACAGGATAAAGAACCAATCAAGAGCCAAACCGGGGACTAGTTAAGCTTCTTTCAACATAGGCTCCTACGTCAAACATCTGTAAGGAATTGCAGCTTGAGCATGTGAAGAAGACGGAGGTGAAGTCCAAAAATAAGTCTGATATTTTAGGGAAAAAAAACAAGGTGTAAAAGCTTTGTTTTCAGACCTAGGAACCTGGGCTGAGGCAAGGGGAATGAGCTGAAGCTCTGGCTTGGGTCAAGAGAATTTCCTGATTTTCTGACTCCGGTCACCAAAGGGAGGAGAAGCTCTTGAATTTGATGGTTGAAGTCCTAATGTCCAAACAGTCTCTTCTCATTTCCAGACTCATGCTGATAATTGACCTTGATGTTTTGGCCTGCTGGCTTTATTTCTTCATGATCAGGAAACTCCTAATAGTCTGCACACATTTAACCACTCAAGGTTTCTTGTGTTGGACTCCTTTAATAATCCAGTCAAATAATCACTGTCCCGCCTAAAGGCCAGCCAGGCAAATGGACATGCCCAGACATGAATCCAGCAGCTGAAATGGGAGTTTCACTCCACCCCATACACCAAAAATCGGCTCCTTTTCCCCTCTTCCCCCTCTGTACACTCTCCTCTTGAAGCCTTGGGGGTGGTGGCCTCTTTCAGCTGAGCAATTGAGCAATACATCTAGCAACTAAGGAAGAAAAATTCTCAAGTGTATATGTGTTCTGATTTCCACAAACTCTGGCTGGGCCTGGAGAGGAACTATCTAATCAGTCCCCTTACCACTAAACATATTCCCCGGAACTGGCTTTGCCCCTCAGCCTCTCTCTTCCATTCTTCCTGCAGCTCCTAACATCCACTGTGGGTATGAATTTTCCCCAACAGCCCTACCCTGTCCAAACAAGGAACTCCCACAAAGGCATGTCCTTTCCCTGACCCACCCTGAAGGTGGGGACTGTATTTGCTGTGTGTACACCTGTCTCTCATTTCTCTGCAGTTTGATCTGTTTATGCATCTGGCAGGCAGTATTAGCAGAGCACCGAATACCTGAAGGCTCCCGACTCATGCCTATGAAGCGTAGGACTTTGGCTTCTCTTTTGATAATGGAGCTTATAGTTCTTCAAGTTAGGATGTATTACAATAGCTGCAACCATATCCTAAATTCTGCTGACTTGGGACTTATGAGGAATTGTCCCTTTCTTACCACAGTCATAACATTCTGGATTTTTATGATTTTAAGAACATAGAAGTTGAATTTGAAAATGGCTTTTTTAAAACACAGACTAAATTGTCCTTAATTTCCTGATTTTAAAAGTCATGTGAGAGAGTATTTTGATCATGCTGTTGGTAGACTATAAACCTCTTTTAAAAGCATATATTAGGGATTTTATTTTTGTACTTCATTGTTGTGTTCTGTTTTAAAGATTTTCAGTAGCAGAGGAAGATGGTAGAAATTTAGTGCTATCTTACAGGATTAAAAAAAGGGTGAAAAAAAATCATGGAATCAACAAAACTGCAACTTTCATTGAGTCTTTACAATCTCTTTGCAGTACTATGCAGGATGACCTTTTTATTCTTCATGAGCAAGAATATGACAGTTTGCTTGAATCTGTCTTCAAAACTGAGTTCTTGAGCCTCTTAGCAAAGCGTTATGAGGAAAAAACCCAGAAGCAACTACCTCTGAAATTTAGCAACACGTAAGTTGGGGTCTGGGGCCTTGATCTCACTGCTGGGGTCCACTGCAGAGTAGGGGTGGGGGTCTGACTGGCTTGGGTGGCTCTAAGGAGCTCTAGGGCCTGCAGAGGACAGTCAGGGTGGTTGCCATGGACTTTGGGAAGGTTACTTTTGCATTTCTGTGAGATGACTTCATTGACTGGTATATTTTATCCCTTGGGCAAAGGTCACCAACCTGAGGTCAAGAAAGGCAGATTTTTGTATCTTACCAATGAAGGAATATTTTATTTTGCAGAGCAGGTAGAAGTAGTGTAAGGCTGAAGCAGAAGAAAGTGATTGGGGCTTAAGTCCCCAAGATGAGTGCATGATACAGCCTGCTGGTGGGGCATTTGGAGATTGGGGGCCGTGGACGGCCAGTGTCTCGTGTCCGGGCTCACCTTCATTTACTTTAATAACATCGTCTCATGTACCAGACACTGGCAGACTGTTGAACTTCTAGGCTCGTGTTTGCCAAGTGATTTATTTGGCTTTTTGTTCTTCTCAATTTCCCCATCTATGAAACGAGGATACCCTCCACTCTTCCTACTCACAAGCAAGAGGCCAAAATAAAGCCTTCGTTCCAAGAGTGGGGGACTTAGCATAACCCATGCTGCTGTGGTTGAAGTGAAATAGACACTAGAAGTAGAATGAAATCATTACAGCTTTTTCAAACAATTTGGCCATGAGTACCAGGGGCAGTTATTTTTGTCTGAGAATTTGTGATAAGGGAGTAACTCAAAAAAAGTAAGAATATGTATAAGCCGAGCTGCTCAAAAGAATAGGCAGCTACTGGCAATTATGGTTTTTCTAGTCTTACAAAATAAAAATACAAGGTTAAAAAAGCAGAATATGGAATTGCATTATGTAGGCATATGGGCAACATAGGAAATAAAAAAAACTGGCTGGGGAGTTTTGCATTTGTGAGTAAACTTCCCTCTTATTTGGATATTGGTTGCTAGTGTCTTTTCCTCCCTGGGGTGGGGGTGAAGGTGGAGGAATAGAACTTAATTAAATAGTAGCCACATTCTCAGCCTAGATGGGACGGGAGTCTGGGGAAGAATAGATACATGTATATGTATGGCTGAGTTACCCCAGTACAAAAAAACAGTTTAAAAAATAATTAAAAAAAAACAAACTTAAAAATACTAGCCTCATTCTGTGCAAAGGAGACTGAGCTCTCTGCCTGGCGTCTCTCAGTCCTCCTCACACAGACCTGGGCAGTCAGAGAGGACACGGTGAGGCAGCACAGCAGGTGTGGCCTGGAGGGTGGCCTTTCCTTCTGTCCCCACCTGCCTCCACTTGACAGCACTCCAACACTGGGGCACCTCCCTTACCAGCTATTATCTCCCAGGGACTGGGCCCCCAAATGCTCCGCCTCTGGTTGGTGGCTCAGCCTGCGCCATGCCCGTCCACTGGGCCCCGGACTGGTTCCCGTGATCTGGTCTTGTTTTGTTTTTACAAAGCAACTCCAGGCTGGGGTCTGTGAATACCACTTTCTCCCTGCTTCTCTCCTTTCCTTTGTTAATTCCAATATATACACTTGTCACAGGCTTGAAATCAAGTTGAAAAAGGAGAACTGGGGACCCTGGAGTGCAGGGGGCTCCCGGCAAGTGCAGTTCCACCAAGGCTTTGGCGACCTGGCCATCCTCAAGCCCAGCAACAAAGTGCTGCAGGTCAGCATCGGACCTGGGCTGCCCAGAAACTCCCGTAAGTGTGCATGGGCCCCACGGGCGGGGCCGCTGCTGGGCTGCTGGGCTCCCTGCCTGGCCCCTGCTCACCCTCTCTCCAAGCTAAACTCTTTTCCCACCAAATGCTCATAATGCTCACAGATCTGCGGGCCAAAGAACTAGTGCCTTGACTGCTTCCTGTGGTTGGGGTTTTCTTCTGATTGAAATGTTTCAGACTAAACCAACATCAGGGCAAATGGGCAGGTTAAACTTTTCTGAATCATTTAGTAGTTACGTGTAGTATTCCTGGCATTACAGTATTAATTATGTTTAAAACAAATCTATTTGTTGGCTTTACATTTCCCAGCCCTTTCCAGTCCAGTCTTGTCAACAATACAAACTTCATCCTTTGTGTCAGTGTTAAAGAAGTTGACCGCACTTAGCAACTCCTTACAAGGCTTCACTCTGTTACAGGGCGTCATGTTTGATATCTCCCTCCTTCACTTAAAGTGTTTCATTAGGAGACATTCATGCACGAACTCGCACTCTGTAGTGTGACTCCTTTTACTGGCCTATGCTTCTTTTTTTTAGATGCCACCGTTACAGAATACAGTCCACATGTATGATCAGTGAAGAGTATGCCAAGTATAAAATGGGCCTTTATGGCTTCTGTCTCCAGTGGCATGCACTGTATAACTCACTAATACAGCACAGAAAAGTAGCCATTCAGAAAATGGTGTACATCTGAGTATCAGTGAGTACTTGCAGAAGACAGCACATTTAGGTGGGATTTTTGAAGAGACGTTTACATAAAAGGACTCTTTACAGAGACGTGGGCCGGATGAAGGGAACAGGGTTGGGGCTCGGGAAGAGAAGACCAAGATGCTACTGTTACCCTAAGGATGTAGGTAGAGGAGACCCCAGAAATCTAAAAAAGAACATGTCTCAGAATCACTTTGTTGTACATCAGAAACTAACACAATAATGTAAATTAAATACTTAAATTTGGGGGGAAAATTAACCCCAACTCCTGTCCCCTCTGGCACTCCAGTCTCCTGCCAGTGCTTCCCAAACGGCCAAACCCGACTGGAATGCAGAAGCCTAGCAGTCCACTGGCTCAGACCCCAGGGCACAGGGCCGGGCCAAGGAGCGCTATGGATAACCAGCAGGATGAGTCAGAGCACTGCTCAGTGGGCCTCGAAGTGAGCCATTGTGTAATACGGTGTTTTAGCGTATCTCCATGAGACGGGGAGGGCAGGAAGGGGGACCCCCACACCTGGCCTCCCCCCCTCACCCCAGGACCTGATACCCGGCTCCTCTGCTTTGTGCTGTTCATCCCTTGCCACTTCCTGCTCTTCTCTTTACTAGGAGTTTCCTTTGCAGCCCTGTTCCAGCTGGCCTAATTGTCCTCTCCTTCATGTCCCACTCAAGACCTTATTGACTGCTGTCCTTTCCAACACATCGTCTCCTCAGAGGTCTCGTCTGGCCCCCAGTCGCCCCACCTCCCCGGGCCTCATTCTAGCCCCACAGGGCTCCATTTAGCACTGCTTGTTTTCTGATGCTTGCACATCTGTGTCAAGGGTGCCAGTCTGCTTCTCCCCTTCAGCATCTCTGTGTTTCCTTCAAAGACTATAGAGCACAAACTCTGGTGAGGAAGGCTCTGGACGACAGCAGAGGTGGGGGAGCTGTGGTGTCCACTCCAGGGACCATGGTATGCAGCTAACACAGCCTCAGCTTCTGTGCTCTGTGGCCAGAACATGAGTGCGAACATTCATTTGACCCATCTGTCTCTTCGCAAAGTCAACAACAATAGAAACCCTTTTGTATGCTTATTAATAATTCTCTGTAAAGCCATTGTCTCTGACATTTCAAATCTCCCCCTCTGTCAATGTGTCCTCCGGCCCCTCCCGTCCAGTTGCTGCCAGGACAGCATACCCCTCACATAGCCTGTCTACCCTGCAACCAGTCTCCTATAGATCCCACAGAGACCTGCCTTCCAAACTTCTCAAAAGTTTTCCACCAGCAAAAATCCATCAGGAGCCATAAAAACCAGCCAATAGCACTGATCTGAACCTTATCTTGCTGGCTTATTTCAGGTCCTACCCGAAGGAATACAATTCAAAGCAGAGATTATTCCAGCAGGACTCACAATGCCAACTACCCGATGAGAGCTGCCCCTCTGCCACCAGGTGAGCCTAGCATGCACTGTGGGCGAGACCCAGATGAGTAAAATGCATCGAGGAAGAAATGCATCAGCCAACAGATGCCAACATATTAGCCAGCCATGAGCCGTTTCAGTGTCAGATGTCTTCCTCCCAACATGATGGCCCTACCTGTGACCCTAAAATTCACGGGACTTGTGCATGAACCAGTGAGACCGCACTGTAGCTAAGTTAGCGATTTGCATTTCATTACCTGGAAGAATTACTTCCTTAGGAAAGGCTTCCGACATCAGTAATAGGAAAAAGAGTTCACTGCCCATGGCAACCAGAATGTCATCAGTTTTTAAGATGTAGGATGCTGCCTTAATGGAAACTGGAGTTTGCAGGTATAACCCCACCATCACTACCCAGCTCTAGCCAAACGTTGACAATGCTTTGCATCTAGTTAACAGCTGAATGAAGAAACAGAAAGTCTTTATTCTTAGTCAGATAGGATCTAGGAGGTTGGCTCCAAAAAATAAAGTAATATGTGAGAGAATTGCAAAATTGATACCAAAAAATTTTTAGATCTTATGTTACATTTTTCTTATTGTTTAACTGATAACATATAGCATGCAAGTCAAAATCCAAACCCAAATAAATGTAAGAGGTTTTGCCCTTTAAAATCTGTTTAGTATTGGAAGTGTGCTCTCTAAATTCACAAGTGTTTTTCCATCACTCACAATTCTATTAATAAGAAACTGCCTCCAGAAAGTTTGATGTTCATAAGTTTAGGGTTGTAGGTCTTAAAAGGGTCATCTTTGGACCACGCTTGACTCAGATCATGCCAGACAAGGCAATCTGTTTGTAGCAGCACCCAAAATAAGCAGTAGGAAGCATTTCTTTAGTCTCCTGCCCTGGAATCGCATAGTGGCGTGCTGAAGTATGGACAGCGGTGCCTATCAGTGAGAAGCCAGTTCTCATCTCTCTTGGAGTCCCCATCCTGCCTGGCCCGGCTGTCTTTCCTCCTCTTTGCCTTTATTCTTAAAGAAAATCCAAGCACAAAAGAACCTAAGAGAACCGTGTAGTATTGTGTTACTACTTATGCGCCAGCCACTCGTGCAAAACCTTGGCCAGACCACCTGGAAAGTTCATTTGCCTCAACTACACTGGCCAGAGTTGCCTCAGACCAACTACCTGACCTTGAGCACAGCCCCCAACCTCTGTACATGACAGTTTCTTCATCAATAAAATGAGGCAATTAGACCCAAGTCCCTTACGTCAGTACTTAAACTTTCTGTGGTGAAGGATCAAAGGCTAGGGGGTTTTTTAGCTTTGGTTTCGTTTTTTGTGTTGTTTTTTTCCCTTAATTTTTAACCCATCACAAACTATACTTTTGTAAGATATATTAAAAACTACTAGGATTTTAAAAGCAATCAAAATACAAGCCAAAATTTCTTATTAGATTCAGCAGACATGATATATGTCTGTGAACATTTCTAAATGCTGGCTCTTAATTTCTGAACTTACAAGGGTAGCTGGTTCATGGGTGGCACAGAGCAGCCCATCTGTGGGACCTTCTTTGATTTGTCATGGCCCTAGAATATGTCCCACTCTGGATGCCCTTGGCTGTCCTTGGTGACTTGGGCAGCAAGTGGGGTCTCACCAAGCTCCTTGTTTCTTTAATGAAGAAATTGACAGTCCATCCTAAAGGAGATCAGTCCTGAATATTCATTGGAAGGACTGATGCTGAAGCTGAAACTCCAATACTTTGGCCACCTGGTGCGAAGAGCTGACTCATTTGAAAAGACCCTGATGCTGGGAAAGATTGAGGGCAGGAGGAGAAGGGGACGACAGAGGATGAGATGGTTGGATGGACTCGATGGACATGGGTTTGGGTGGACTCCGGGAGTTGGTGATGGACAGGGAAGCCTGGCGTGCTGTGATTCATGGGATCGCAAAGAGGCGGACACAGCTGAGTGACTGAACTGAACTGAACTGACACTCTGAAAGATCAAGTGTCTTGCTCAAGGTCAAGTAGCTATCAGAGGCAGGCAAACCTGAACCTCAATTCCCCTTTATAAACTAAGTGTCATCCCACTGGTACTGAAGAGTTGTTCTCTTAATTGGGATGGAAGAGGTTTTGTGGTGGGTGTGCCTTGGGGAGCCTTGTTCCCCTTCATTCTTGCCCAAACCTGTCAGTGAGAGAAGAGGAAAGGGCTTCTGCATCCATAACGTAGAACAACAGCTCCCCTTTCAGGCAAGGTTGTGCGGTTTGGAGCGCAGCACCGTAATCCATCACTCACCAGATAATGTGATCTTGACTAGGAACAGTCGTTTGACTAGGACAGCTTGCTCTGTTCAGATTAATCCAACCAGTGGCCACATTTCCCCTGCCTGTGTGGACTCCTCTCTCCGTCTCCCATGACTGGCTCTCACAGAGTGCACCCAGGACTGACTCCTTGAAAAGGGATGTCCAGCTGTTTAAACAGCTGCCTGCCAGCCCTTTTGAATCATAACCTCATCATTTTTCTTAGACCCAAAAATGTGCCTTCCAACTAGTCAGAAGCTTACCTTTCTTTGACTGTCGGCTTTGAAACCCTGAACATCTGGTAGTTCTAATGTCAAGTTCAACAAGCACACGTGAGAGTCTGCTGTGTTTCACACATTGCCAGGCAGTTTACGATGTCTTGGGTCTGTTCTTCACAATATACGATGTTAGCAGTTATGCCCTTAGATGAGGAAACTGAGGCCTGGCAAAGCTAAGTAACTTGCTCTTGGCTAATAGAGGGGAAAAGTTTGAAGAGCCTTTTAGCACAGGATCAGAAATTTTCAGCTTTGTTTTCTTCTGTTTTCCTCTTTCTAGGATTGCATCAGAATGGAGTCATTAAAAACCAGTTTGTGCCATATCCCTATGCTGCTGGAAACCAGAGGCCAAATCAGAAGAGCCTGTACACGTCCATGGCACGCCCGCCTTTGCCACAGCAGCAGTCCATCGGCTCGGGCCGAGCATCACAGGCGCTGGAGAGCTTGGATTTCCTCAAGGTCCCAGACCAGGGTGCTGCCGGGTAAGAGTGCCACCTGCTGTGAGTGACCCTTGTGACCTCCATCGCCATCAGTCACACCAGGGTTCAAGAACGTGGGGCATCATCTGTGCATGATTCTCAAGATGAGTTTTGCACCCACGTGTGGTCACCCGGCCTCATCCAGCCCCAGGGCTGTGAGGCTCTAGGTTGGCATCTCGAAAAGTACAGCCAAGTTGATGTCAAAGGTCTTATCCTGGAAACACTAGAAAAGGGGTTCCCTTCCACCCTGAGACTGAATCACTCTGTGACCTATTTTGCTCTCTGAGATGGTTGAGGAATAATGGGGGTGTTGATTTATGTCTCTGCTAAAGGTCCATAAACACAGTGGCTCAGAGAGTCATTAGAAACATAAGGAGTACCATCCCAGCATTCTGTGAGGTGTAGATGTTTGTTTATGAATACAGACTGTCAAGGCTTTAAAATAAGAGCCTGTCTGCCTTTCTAGAACAGAAGAGGGAAGGAAAGAAACCAGCTTTTTAGTTGAAAGAAGTAAAGATTCATGGAACTCTGTGCAGATAGAGTTATCAGTAGGGGAAAAGGAGTTGGCTGTGTCCTGTGGAGTTTAAGACAAGGGAGTGAACTTTAAGACAAGGGAGCGAACTCTGCCAGGAAGTAGATTTTGGCACTGATAAAAAAGCATTCCAGTAGCCTAAAGATGAACTGCCCTAGGATGTAAGAAGCACCTTGTCCCTGAAAGTATTTAGTCACAGAGCAGATGGAAACCACAGACAGGAGTATTGTAGTGACTGCGTCATACACCAGAGAAGGGTGAGAATCCTGTCTCAGCCCCTGCTGATATTGGACCTGCTTCTTACCTTCTCCGGGCTGCATTTTGCTTATCTGTACACTGGTTTAATACCACCGAACTTGCAGCGTTGCTGGGAGGACTAGAGAGAATTTAAATAAAACATCTACCGTGGTTCCAGGCACGTAGCGGGCTGCTCAGTCAGCTGTAGCCTGATGATGAACGTGGTGGTGCCGGTGCCGGTGGCAATGAAGCAGTTTTTGTCTCGTGGTGGCCGAACTAGTGACTCTTTCCATTTGTTTTTAATTGGAGGATAACTGCTTCCCAGTGTCGTGCTGGTTTCTGCCATACCACAGCGTGAATCAGCTCTGTGTGCACACATACCTCCTCTGCCCTGAGCCTCTGCCCCCTCACCCCCAGCCCACCCCTCTAGGTCACCGCAGAGCGCCAGGCTCTGCTCCCTGTTCTACGCGGCAGCTTCTTGCCAGCTGTCTGTCCCCCGCATGGGAATGTATGTATGTCAGCCCTGTTCTCCCAGTCCATCCCACTCTCTCCTTCCTCTGCTGTGCCCACAAGTTTTCCATTTTCTACATCTGCATCTCTATTCCTGCTCTGCAAATAGGTTCATCAGTACCATTTTTCTAGATCCCATATATATGCATTAATAAACAATGTTTGTTTTTCTCTTTCTGACTTACTTCACTCTGTGTAACAAGCTCTAGGTTCATCTACCTCACTACAACGCAAATGTGTTCTTTTTATGGCTGAGTAGCATTCCACTGTATATATGTACCACAGCTTCTTCATCTGTTGATGTGAACTAGTGGCTTTTAAGGAATCTCTGACTCTTGGCAAGAATCTCTGACATGATCCTCAGTGGTGGAATAGTTCTCTCTGCTGAACCCCATAACGGGGCTGCTGCAGCCCACTCTTCCCCTCCCTCTTGCCCACCTCCATTGTCTAGTCTCTCCATGTCTGTAGAATGATAAAGAACTTTTGAGTGTGATCAGGAGACTCGTGTACAAACTAGAGCAGTGCTGGGTGAGAAGCAACAGCTCCTTCCTTTGGGCGGGGAGCCACCCATTCACCTGAGGCCTTGTTAAAGGCAACAGACTCTTAAGAACTTTCCCGGATCTCACCAGCTTCTCTCCTCACGTTCCTTTTCCCCGGCAAGTCTTCCCTCATGTGGGCTTCAGAGAGGAAAGCACTTTGGCTTTAAGTATGTATTTGTTTAGCTGTGCTGGCTCTTAATTATGGCGTGCAGGGTCTTAGTTGTGTCATGCGGGACCTGGTTCCCTGAGCAGGGGTTGGACCTGCGCCCCCTGCATTGGTAGCTTGGGGTCTTAGCCACTGGACCACCAGGGAAGTCCCAGCACCCTGGTTTTATACAAATGGCCATCAGGAGAGTGGCCGCCACTTTCTATTACATCTCCCCCTGCTCCCGCCACTCCTGCATATGTAGCTCTCTCCCGCCAGTTCTCATGATCATAGTTCGCCTGGTTGGCTTGGTCTAAAGAGGTGGTTCTCCCACTTTAACGTGCTCCAGAAGCACCTGGAGAGCTTACTGGCCCACTTGTGGCATTTCTGATTCAGTAGGACTGGGATGGGGCCCAAGAATTTATATTTCTAACAAGTTTTGAGTTGATGGTGATGCTGCTGATCCAGGGACCACATTTTGAAAACCACTTTTATCAAATCATTTTGATCAAAACTTCTCTGTAAAGGTGAATTGAGGGGTGCTATTGCAGCAACAGGATTCTTACTCCATAATCCAGATCTACACTACTCAGATGGATGAAACGAAAATAATCAAACAAGCCTTCTTGGGTCCAGTTTGAGTTCCCAAAGTAGGCAGGGGATTAAAACCAGTCAGCAAAATGCACCAATTCCCTTAGCTCTGTCTGCTAGCTTCCTACTTGCTTTGGTTTTGGCAAGCAAAACCATCTTTCCAGGCTGCTTTGCAAGTTACAGACTTGCACACCAGCCAGCTGGGAGCATCTGTCAGCCAAAATGCAGGCAATTTAGGAACACTGTGTCTTAACCGAGGCTGCTCCCTTCCAGCCCGCAGCTGTGCTGTTCCCTATTTAAGTCTTGTCACACCTTTGCCACCTTTAAGCTTAAAGGTCAGGCATACCTGATGCTATTTTGGCAGTGGCTGTGAGGCTGGAAGGAGGGAACCTTCACTCCTGTCTACTAGACAGTAAGATTTTCCTGTGTATAAAACTCACATGAGGCACACTGAGTCTCACAGCTATAACATCTCAGCCAGCCTCCTCTTTGTACACTTAAATCTGCAGTGATGCAGATTCTTCCTTAAGTCATACCCTGATCAAACAGCTGAGCTTTTGCTTAGTATTTATTTTCTAAAACACATCAAGTCAAAGCTAAAATAATTTCTAATGTGGCCAAAGACCTTCGATAGGCATTTCAGGGCCCTTGTGATTACCTACATATAACAGTTCTTCATTGCCAAGAAAACATGAGTTGCATTTCCCGTGGGAGGTTGCTGAGCAAACAGGGAACTGTAGGGTCCCTAGCTGGTTCCTTTCCACAGAGACAGAAGTTCCTGTTTATATCACTGCCTCAAATCATGCCCTTGGATTTACCAACCTATAAAAGGGAGGTTACCTCTAGGTCTCCTTGGACTTTCAACTCTTAGGTTCATCTTTCCTTTCCCTCCCCCACCCCCAATGCACTTAAAAATTTTATTTATTTGGGTGCACTGGGTCTTGCTTATGGCAAGAGGGATCCTCAAATCTTCATTGCAGCTTGTAGGATCTAGTTCCCTGACAGGGATCAAACCTGGGCCCCCTGCATTAACAGAATGGAGTCACTGGACCACCAGGGAAGCCCCAGTGCACTTTTCTTTATAGACATATTTAATATAAGCAGTCATTTCTTTTGGATCATGTAATGTGGATAAAATCAAATGGTGTAATTAGCACCTCAAGTTAATTCAAGAAAGTCTTTGTCAGGTTATTTTGGGTTCAGTCAGTTGGGTTCTGGGTTTTTGGGTATTTGCTTTTGGAGAGAGCATGAAACCTTCACTAAATTACCACCCCAAGTGGATCCTTTACCCTTGCCATGCCATGGTAGTTGTGACCATCATAATCGTTATCCAGAAAACTAAGATATAGAAAGAATTATAATCTTATAGTCCCTTAGCATACCTTTTCAACAGTCTGTTTCAGGTTCAAAATCTGTCCTGATTCTCAGGAAAAGAGGACAGGTAGCACAAGAATCATATAAACATTTCATTCGCCAGACTCCGCCCTGGCTCCATAGGAACACTTGATTTACCAATCAAATGTGCCTTATATTTTCCCTCCCGTAACTGAAATGTACATAATCCACCTCCAGTTCATTACTGGAAGCATTAAAACCCAGACTGGAAATTTTTTTTTTTTTCCTGTTGGCCTTTTTAATCCTGTGGTGCATTTCAGGGGAGGACCACTTCAGGAAATTTCAAGATACTCCAGAGATGAATCCAACTGGAAGTTGGAAAAACAGAAAAATATTGAAAGTGCTCAGTGGTTGGGCTTCTGGCCATGCCACAAAAGAGAGATCGATCGAAAAATGTAAATGCTGCCTGGGTGTCTCCTGACAAGATTCTCCTAATGGAGTCATATTTTTCAAGGGGCTTAAAATTTCCAACAAGTGTCCAATAGCAATATTTCTTAACCCATAATCTACAGGAGCAGCAGCCATATCCTGGCCCAGGCAGACACAAAGCCTAGGAATTTCTGGCATCCATTCCCACATTTCCAGTAATGTTTATAGATTCAACCTTTTGGAACAGAGCATATTTTAAAGAGCCAATGAAATAAAATGCCATTATTTTCCTTCTTGGAATTTTAAGACATAAATTTCACATCTGCAGAACAAAGACGTGATACTTGAAAGCTTAATCCCAGCTCTCACTGGCACAGTGACATAGGCACACCCGGGTGCCCCAGAGGTATGAGGGCTGCAGGGAAGTTCACAGAATGTGGCCTGGCCATTTTCAGGGAAGCCAGGTTCACAGTAGCCAAGGCTGGGTGTGAGTCCTGGGTCACTTGTTGACTATTGACTGAACCAGTGCCTTCTGTGTGCCACCTGCTGGGCACACGGATTGTCTCACTAATTACCAGCTGACAACCTCATGTGTATCACTTAATCTTCCCACACCTTGGTGTCCTCACCTGTATCATGCTGTTGCTGCTGCTAAGTCACTTCAGTCGTGTCCGATTCTGGGCAACCCCATAGACGGCAGCCCACCAGGCTCCCCCATCCCTGGGATACTCCAGGCAAGAACACTGGAGTGGCTTGCCATTTCCTTCTCCAATGCATGAAAGTGAAAAGTGAAAGTGAAGTCGCCCAGTCATGTCCAACCCTTAGCGACCCCATGGACTGCAGCCTACCAGGCTTCTCCGTCCATGGCTCATAAAGCCAGTTAATAGAAATTTAAAGCCCATTCATGGTTTTGTGAAGATTAAATAAGGGCTCTGTAAAGTAAAAAGCACAATGCCACTTGAAAGTTTATTTGTATTTTTTTTGGCTCCACTGGGTCTTCGTGGCTGCGTGCAGGCTTTCTCTGGTTGCGGTAAGCGGGGGATACTGTCCAGCTGAGGTGCACTGGCTTCTCATTGCGGTGGTTTCTTCTGTTGCAGAACACAGGCTCTAGGGTGCATGAACTCAGTAGTTGTGGCGGCGCACAGGCTTAGAAGCCCCAAGACATGTGGCATCTTCCCGGACCAGGGATTGAACCTGTGTCCCCTGCATTGGCAGGTGGATTCTTAACCACTGGACCACCAGGAAAGTCCTATTTGTGTTTATTTTGTGACTGTTATTCATGTGATTTGGTCTTACAGAGAAATATTAATATTCTACCAAGATTGAAAAGTGGGTGTCCCCTGGCCCAGTGGCTTTATCCACAAGAACTCAATCCTCTGGCCTGCATAGAGCTCTAGACTACGGAGGGGCTAAGCTTCAGGAATTGCTGGCTTTAATGGAGATGGGGGGAGGGGGTGATGGGGCAACCTAGGGAAGCCAAAACAAGGGGACTAGTCAGGGAGACAACCTATCTCACTCCCCCTTCTCTGACCATCGCACATGTAAAGCCATGCTGCTCTCTGGTCTCAGACCACAAGCAGAACAAAGCTGAGAGGTTATACTGTAGTAGATACTAGCTGCGTTTCAATAACGGAAATAAAATCCAAAATTCCTTCTTGTGCTATGCTGTTCTACAGTCTTTTTCGAGTGAACCCTCCTTTGCTCCAATCACCGTAACAACTCACATCCCATGAAGAGTGTGAACAGTCCCTGTCTCTGCGTCATTGATGTCACTTGGTGTTGTGTGCTCTTGTGGGCTTCTGGCCCCTTGTGAGGTTGGACAGCTGTCTGTAAGGGCTCATCGGTCCGTCAGCGTCCGGTGTCTCAGGGCATAGCACCTCTTGGCCTCCCCAAGGCACTGAAACAGGCAGGTTTTCACAAAGCCGACTGGGTGTGATGTGCCTCATTACTCAGGAAACTTTGTGGTGTGGGTTATGCTGTGACTGCTTTAGATGTCTAACACCCTACTCAGAAAAAGACCTGATGTAAAAGCAAGGTGCTGTGAACAAGTTTCTTCATGTGTTGGTTTTTTAATGAAGGATAAACAGAGTAAAGTGGTAAATGTGTAGTCCCTTGGTATCCACCAGAGATTAGTTCCCTCACACACACACACACACACACCAGATACAAAAATCCATGCGTACTGAAGTCACTTATATAATATGGCATGGTATTTGCAAAGGCTTCCCTGGTGGCTCAGCGGTAAAGAATCTGCCTGCAACGCAGGAGATGCGGGTTCGATCCCTGGGTCAGGAAGATGCCCTGGGGAAGGAAATGGCCACCCACTCCAGTATTCTTGCCTGGAAAATCTCATGGACAGAGGAGCCTGACAGGCTGCCTACATCTCCTTGTTCAATTATCTGTGGTCCATAAGAAATATACTTACTATAACTTCCCAGGTGGCTTAGTAGTAAAGAATCCACCTGCCAATGCAGGAGACTCAGGAGACACAGATTCTATCCCTGGATCAGGAATATCCCTTGGAGTAGGAAATGGCAACCCACTCTGGGAGTCTCGCCTGGAAAATTCCATGGACAGAGGAGCCTGGCGGTCTACAGTCCAGGGGATTGCAGAGAGTTGGACATGACTGAGTGACTGAGCCTGCACATGGTATTTGCATATAACCTCTGCACATTCTCCTGTGTACTTTAAATCATCTCTGGGTGGCCTGTAATACTGAATACAATGTAAATGTTATGTAAATAGTTGCCCTGCCCAGCAAATTCAAGTTTTGTTTTTCAGAACTTTCTAGAAATTTTTTCCCAAATATTTTCAACCTGCAGTTGATTGTATCTGCATCTGGGACACAGAACTCCTGGATGTGAAGGGCCGACTCTACAGATTACACTGAAATGATGGGTCACATGGTAACAGCAAAGCTACTTTACATTGTGCCAGAGGTACATGTAATGAAACAACTGGATTTGCTCCATGGTGTGGAGTTTTATAACTACATATAAATCTGCACACAGTGAACCTTTTTATTATTGAAATGGCAATAGGAAAAATAACTGTCGTTTTGATTCAGAAATTCTTGCTCCAACCCCCATTATCCCAGTAACACAGTTTTCAATCATGTGAGGTTTAATTGGAATACAAATATCAAAATATGAGCACTACCAAAAACTATCTAAATATTGCATTGTTGTTGTTTCGTCACTCAGTTGTGTCCAACTCTTTGAGACCCTGTGGACTGTAGCCCGCCAGGCTCCTCTGTCCATAGGATTCTCCATGTAAGAGTACTGGAGTGGGTTGCCATTTCCTTCTCCAGGGAATCTTCCCAACCCAGGGATTGAACCTGCATCTCTTGGGTCTCCTGCATTGGCAGGCACATCCTTTACTGCTGAGCCAGCAGGGAAGCCCCATAAAATCCTGCATATCCATTGTAAAATAAAACTAGTCTAAGTGCTTTCAGATGAGTAAAAGTGAGTTATTATGAGGGACAGTGGTATGCTCTGAAAGACTAGATAGGCAGAGCCTTAACATTTGTTAGTTTCCGCTCTCTATGTGGCCGATTTCAAGCTACCAGGGTGACTCCCCCACTGGTCCCAGAGCTGGGAGGAGATGCAATCTCCCACCATCATGTAGGCAGCAGACATTAATAGCATGGATAGATGTAAAATGTGGTAAAATAATTAGGGAGGGTCAAATTATGAGTATTTGTTGCCTTTGCTTTTAACTTACTCGGTTAGATGTTTTTTATTTCATCTTTGTTGTTCAGTCACTCAGTCATGTCCGACTCTTTGCAACCCCATGTCCTTCACTGTCTCCTGGAGTTTGCTCAAACTCATGTCCATTGAGTCCAGCCATCTCATCCTCTTTCACCCCCTTCCTCCTCATGCCTTCAATCATTCCCAGCATCAGGGTCTTTTCCAATGAGTCGGCTCTCCGAATCAGGTGACCAAAGTATTGGAGTTTCAGCATCAGTCCTTCCAGTGAATATTCAGGGTTGATTTCCTTTAGGATTGACTGGTTTGATCTCCTTGCTGTCCAAGGGACTTTCAAGTCTTCTCCAACACCAGATTTCATCTTTAACGATTCTTTAACAACTGACCCACAAAATTTCTGAAAGTGTGACAGCCTGCTCTCACAGGCTGGGTTGAGGCCAGTTCCTTCACCCTGGGCACGAGGGTCTTGTTTGCTAGGTAAGAAAGTCTGAATCCCTTTTTCATGACTGTGAGAGGTGCCCGTAATTTCTGGTAGCTGGTAGAAAGGAGCTGTCATCTCCTCGTTATTGACTGCACAGGATCGCCACCTAGTGGTGGAAGGGGATAGTCTGCGTTGAAGGCTGAGTCTGTCCAACCAAGCCGGGAAAATGGCTGTTCTGACTGATTCGTGTGATGGTTTCCAGGTCCGCACTGCAGTGAGTAAATACGAGCCAGGGATCACCCCATCGGGGCAGGTGTCCTGTGTTCCGTGGTAGGTCTGACAGTAGAGATCTTAAAAGCACTCTGGAAAGCCGTCTTAGAATTAGGAAAAGGGCCTGGGCCATTGCCAGAATTCCCTCTCTTTAACCCATGAAGATAGATCCCTAAAGATGTGAAGCGATGGATCCAAGTCATGTGCCAGCCAGTGTCAGAACTGGGCCTCAAACCCAGTGCACGGACTCCAATTCAAGCCACAGTCCCTAATACTGCTCCTGCAGGACGTGCAGATTGAGGCCACACAGTCTTCCTGGGCCTGACACCAGGTCCAGGGATTACCATGGTGAGAACAGCCACCCCCATGGACTCTGCTGTCCTGCTGGGGAGACAGGTAGCCCAGGCCCCCGTCCCCAGTGCGCCCACCCCTGCTCAGAGCAGGCACAGGCTACCAGAGGATGCTGCAGGGGCTGAAACAAGATCCCAAGGCTGAGCAGGAATTAGCAGTGCTCTGTGTGGACTGGGGAGCATGAGGCCAGAAAAATCAGCGTGGCTGGAGTTCTGGGAGCCTGCTGCATATGTATCATGCCATTCGCTGATGAAGCCAGCAGGAAATTCCAGGAACCCACGTCAGTGATCTCGTGGGAGTGTTGTGACGCTAAATGAAGCAACATTTGAAAATGCCCAGCATGGTATCTTGCCCAGAGCTCCAGGCAGGGGTTCCCAGACCACACCCCCTCTGTTGACACTCACAAGAAGAGCGAGGACATGCTTAGATATGAGAATAAGACAAAAGTGACAGGAGAGGAGGAGGGCTCGCTTGGCAAAAGTGCTGCCCGACTGGATAGTTGTCCCCTCTCCTGGTTACAGAGGACATATAAACAGGAAAGAGCCAGACAGTGGTGATCTTGGGATTGCCTAAACAGCCCCTTTCCTGATGCAGAATGCTGAGCTGTTCTCCACCCCCATGTCCTTTCCCCATCAAACACAGCCACCTCGTCGATACTGCTGCTCCCCAGCAAACAGTGCCCCATTTCAGAGCTACCTGGAATCTCCCCCTCCCAACTGTGGAGCACTGCAAGCCCCATTCAGCCAAGAGATACACGACCAGATGACCTTACACTGCATGGTAGCCGTCGTCCAGGGCCTGGGACAATCAAGCCAATGTCCACTGTACACAGGAACCCAATGCCCCAGTAATCCCTGAGGTTTTACTTTGACTTATGCTGAGGAAGTAGGCTCTGATGGCTTGGAGTCAAAGACCACACAGAGGCTGTGTTCCCACAGGTGTTTATATGGTCCTCCATCCCCTCCTCCACTGTGTCCCAGTTCCTGGATGGGACACCCAGCAGCTGCTTGTACACAAGCTGGCTGAGCTGACTCTGGGTATCAAGAGTACACTGCAGAGCCCAGGGGGGCCCATGCAATTTACTTATTTTAAAAATATTTTTTATGCAAGTATCTTTTAAAGAAGTATTTCTGTATGGCTGTGCTGGGTCTTCGTTGCTGTGCGGGCTTTCTCTAGTTGCCGCGAGCAGGGGCTACTCTCTAGCTGCCGTGCGCAGGCTTTTCGTTGCAGTGGCTTCACTTGTTGTGGAGCACCGGCTCAAGGGCGTGAGGGCTTCAGTAATTATGGAGCACAGACTCCAGAGCACAGGCTCAGTAGTTGTGGCACTCTGGCTTAGCTGCCCAGCGGCATGTGTGATCTTCTCCGAACAGGAGTCAAACCCCTGTCCCCTGCATTGCAAGGCAGATTCTTAACCACTGGACCACCAGGGAAGCCCCTTACTTTTTTAATTTTTGAGTCAGCTTTCTTGAGAGATGATTTACATACCATAACATCACCCATTCAAAATACAGTTCACCAGCTTTTAGTATAGTCAGGGGTATGCAACCATCATCATACTCTAATTTAGGAAGATTTGGGTTATCCCAGAAGGAAACCTTCTCCTTAAGCAGTCATCCCTCCCTCCTCTGGCCCTCAGCAACCACTAATCTACTGTCAGGATAGTTTCTTCTGGACATTTCATGTAAATAGAATCATCCTTCTTTTGTTAAATTTACTCCTAAGTAATATTCTCTTTGTGTATTGTAACTAGAATTGTCTTCTCAGTTCCTTTTCTAGATTGCTCATTGCTAGTTCATAGAAATATAGCTGAATTTTGTATATTGATCTTGGTTCTATAGTCTTTCTGAATCTTTTTATTCTAGTAGTATTTTTTTAGCATATTCCTTGGCCTCTTCCATGTGCAAGCTCATCTCATCTGCAAATAGAGGTTATTTTCCACTTCTTTTCCAATCTGCATGCCTTTCATTTTTCTTGACTAATTGCCCTGGCTGTAGAGCCTCCAGTGTGTACCGGTGAGCCGACACCTCTTGTTTTGTTCCTGATCTTAGGGGGAAGGTATATTTGTCACCAGCAAATAGGATGTAGACTAGGAGCATGTGGACAGGGGTCCTAAACCCAGCCAGGGCTCGGACTGCATGGAGAGAGGTAGGAAGATGCCAGTGTGGCCTGCAGCAGGATGAGAGGCTTGGAGCAAGTGAGGCCACACCTAGCAGGGACTTTGTAAGCCAAGGGCAGGAGGAAGCTGTTAGAAGGATCAGTGAAGAGTGAGGTAAACTAATAACACACTGAGCTGATGTTCAGGGAGCCTTGAAAGACAGCAACCGGCAGGAGTGGCATGAAGGGGAGGAGCCGGGTGACCTCAGCAAAGCTGGAGGCAGGTGGGCAGAGGAGCAAGGAGGGAGGCTCCTGGGAAGGCTGTGGGCAGGCTGGCCCTTCTTTTCAGAGAGTCACCCAGCTTTGCCTCTATGCTAAGAGGGCCCCCTGCCCAGAGAATGCACCCAAGTCCCAGTACTCCTGGGCTCCAGACACCCCAGCCACCTGCATTAAGGGTGCTAGGTTTCTCCCCATGGACAAAAAAGAGGCCAGCTCTCCATCTGTGAATGGTGAGTGTATGTGTGTGCACGTGTGTGCATAAGCGCACATACCCTCCCAGCCCCACTCCCTGGAGGTGCCAGACTGCAGGCTTCCTCCCGCCCAGGGTGTTCTAAATGCACTCCCCACCCCCCATTCCTTGTTGCTGGGAAGTCAGATGACTTCTGGTATCCAGGCTAATGGCTCTTATTAACCAAATGCTGACACATCTCTAATATATAGGTTACTTAATTAAAAACCTGCTTATCCAGCCAGCCTGCTTTCTCAAGCAGGTGATGGGGATTTCCAAGACTAGGAAGGAAATGATGTCATGCTAACGATCTATACGATGTCTTTCCTCTTCCATAAAAGTGCCTTGTGGGGGTGGGAAGGTGGGCATGGGGGTTGATGTGAGAAGAGTGGAGCCTGAGTTACCTTGGGGTTTGCTCCCTTCTACACAGGGAGTCCTAGGAAGCACTCAAGGAACACCACCCCTGCTGGGGACAGCTAGCAGCCAGTACCCCCCTACCCTCGGCCAGCCCCTCATGATCTGACTTGCTCGTCAGCACCCCGTGGCATCTATTGTCACAGGACCTCAGCGAGGACAGTGAGGCTCTGGCCTCTTCAGAACACGGCTCAAAACTGGGTGTGCTTTTTCTCTCCAGAACTCAGGCCCCAGGAAGTACCCTCCCTTTTCCTCCGCCCTCCCACAGGTGTTAACAGGCCCGGCCAGACCTAACAGCCAGCCCCACTGTGTTGAGTTCAGTCCAGCCCCTCTTAGAAGAAGTCTTAAGTTTCTTTCAGAAGCAAATGAACATAGGCTTCACTTTAGTTAGTCCTTAAAGGGGCATGGGGGTGTTTGCTCTATTTGTTTCCTAAATGCATTCTCTAAACGCTTTTGATGAACATATTTAATAAAGGGTTATTCCAGACATGTTTCAAGATCTCAGTAACTAGGACCATGCCTTTAAGGCAAGGTATGAATGGTGACTGGAGGAAGCATAGTTTGTAGAAGGAACACATTTAAAGCTAGAAGACATTTACATACATTTAAAACTGGATTAGGGCCTGAGCACCAGAGACATTTTTGATGCTCATCACCAGGTAGAGGAGGTGGCACTGGCATCTGTGGGGTAAAGGCGAGGGATGTTTAACCCCCTGCAGGGCACAGGGTACCCCCTACAACAAAGGATCTGGACACCCACAGCGTCAGGAGTGCTGATGTTGAGACGTTACTTTGGATACATTTTCTGCACAAACAAGAACATTCATTCCTAGCAGCATTTTTCTGTAATGAAACTGGAATTATCTCAAATGACCATCAACAGTAGACTGGACAAGTAAATGGTGACATAGTCATGGAATGGAATAGTAAATATAAAGCCATGAGAATGAATGAGTCAGAACTACATGCACCAACAGTGCTCATCTCAAAAATGGAACGAGGGAGGGAATTCCCTGGGGGCCCAGTGGTTAGCACTTGGTGCTTTCACTGCCATGGCCTGGATTCAGTCTCTGGTCAGGGAACTAAGATCCTGCAAGCTGTGCACCGTGGCTGGGGAGGGGGGAAATGGAGCAAGTTATAGCAGCGTGTGATTTTTACACAGTTATACAGGTAAACCATGCCTATTGTTTAGAGATACTCATGTGCATGGTAAAACTACAAAGCAAAGCAGAATTATTAATATAAAATGCAAGCTAGGGATTCATTCTGGGAAGGCTTGCATTTGAAAGGAGGCACCTGTAGGCTTCCATGGCAGAGTTCTGGTTTCACAGTTGGGGGTGAGGGGAGTACATACGTGGCTGTCATGTTATCATTTAGATGTGTAAATATGTTTTATAAATTTGTCTTGCATCTTTCCTTTTATGCTGGGAACACAGCAACAGCAGCTAATGTTTATGCAGAATTAACTACATGCTTTTGCACTGACCATGTCAGGAAGGGTGTTTTATCCTCCAAGAAAGTTTAGAGGTTGACATGTCCTTCTAAGGACGGGGCTAGATTTGAACTTGAGCAGTGTTGGCTCCAGGCTCCAAACCAGCGCACAGTGCTACTGCCTCCTCTTGGGTCCCACCTCACCCGCCTCCACTCTCTCCACAGGGCCCGGAGACAAACAACCAGCCGGCCTCCCCCAGCAGGGGGCAGACCCAAGCCCCAGCCCAAGCCCAAGCCTCAGGTGCCACAGTGCAAGGCTCTGTATGCCTATGATGCTCAGGACACGGATGAACTCAGCTTCAATGCCAATGACATTATCGATATTATCAAAGAAGGTAAGCGCACGGCTGGCTGGGATAGGCTCAAAAAGCAGACAGTCACAAGGCTATAAAAACTAGTTTAAATGTGAATGGAATTTATGGGCTCCTCTAACTGAAATTTCAGGCTTCAGGCTGATTGGACTGGAATTAAACTCCAGCTTAATTTTTCAATACTTCTGTCAGCTCTGCTCTCTCCTTTGTATTTCTTCCCTCCTCTGGCTGTTTTTCCTCATGGTAGCAAAAAGACTGCATCAGTTATAGGCCAACAGATCAAACCACGTCTAAAATCCATTTTACTTCTGAAACTTCTTCTCTTAGCCACTGGATAGAAAGCCTAGGTTTCACTCTGATTGGACCAAAGTGGTCATGTGCCCATTCCTGAATCAGTCGCTGTAGCAAAGCAAATGCTGTACCCTAAGTGGGCTAGACCTGGTGGGGATTGCCCTGGGAAGTGGTAGGTAGGTCTAGCCCACCCTGATTTCATGGCCTCTCATACTGAAGGTAGATGGAATAGAAGCCAGGGAGACAACCTGTTACATCCACTATAAAAATGGTCTGGTCTGTGGGCGCGGCTGAATACTTTATTAATTTGGTAGAGAAGATATGTTAGCACAAACATTACTGCTTATGGAAGCATGAAAAACAAAGATCACTCCTAACTTAGGGTGTTAGAAAAAGTACCCTGATGGGAATGACATCTGTGATGAGGGCGGGGTGGGGGGGTGGGTCACAGAGAGAGGAGCCTTGGAGGCTAGAAAGAGCAGGCCATTTTAGGAAAATGAGCTGACACTTGACCCCGGTGAGGAACCCCCAAGGAGATGAGATGAAGCCAGAGTGGCCTGGTCACGGAAGCCCTGGGTGCCAGGCTTAAGTTGTCAAGACAGAGCAGAGCCATCCAAGTTGTAGGGGCAGAGCAACGACAATCTGAGTGGACAGTGGTTCCCCGGCAGGGGCCACTTTCTGGAAGAGGTGGCCAATTCTCACTCCCAGGAGAATTCTAGGTCCCCAGACCAAAGTCCTTCTAAGCAGCCTCTGGGTGCTATTTTTAATCTCCTTTTAACCACCTGGTTTTCTGCAGGTGTTAATATTTTAAGCCATTTAATAGTCTTCAAAAAGTTGGAATAAAAATAAGTATTGAAATGAACTTTTAGTAACACAAACAGGGTTTTTATCACCAGCATTGTTCAGCAAAAATACGGGAAATGACCTAATATCCATGACAGGGATTAGTTAAATAAGCTTTGCCATATCCACTCAGTGAACTTGGACGCAAAAATTTTTGTGTTAATGATGCAGAAGTACAGTACATTTATTGAAATGGAAAAATCTTCATGAAGAAAAGGAAAAATTAGAGGCTGAACTAGTCTCATTTTTTTAAAAATATAAAACACATGGAATAGAAAAAATTTTTTAATGTTTTCAAAGTAGAAAATGTTATAGTGTTCCCTTAAGAGTTGAACTTTCTTTTCAGTATTACTTTCATTTCTCAATATTTTCAAAGTTTTCTAGAAATAACACTGCTGCTACTGCCACTGCTAAGTCACTTCAGTCGTGTCCGACTCTGTGCGACCCCATAGACGGCAGCCCACCAGGCTCCCCTGTCCCTGGGATTCTCCAGGCAAGAATACTGGAGTGGGGTGCCATTTCCTTCTCCGTAAGAAATAACACATGGGTATAATTAAAACAATTATATTTTTGTGTAAAATATAGAGTCCTAAAAGTTATCAAAACATGCTATAAAGTATTGCTTTACTTTAAACAGTGTGGTGTGAGTGCAGGAATTGACATATGGATACAAGGGATAGAACAGCATCCAGAAACAGAACCCTGTGTGTATAGGTATTTAATAGATGATAAATGTGGCACTTGAAATCAGGGGAAAGGATAGAGTCACTTTCCATTTTGAAAAGAAAGTTTGCTGTATGCTTCATATACAAAATAAATATCAGATGAATTAAAGATCTGAAAATGTATGACTAAACTATAAGTCTAAGAAGGAAACCTAGAATATTAATCTTTGGGTGAAAAAATCTTCCTATGGAAGATGTCAAACTCAAAAACCATATAGGATTTAACCTCATAAAAAGGCTACATTGAAAGCTACGTGGTGAATAGCACTGGGAAAGTTAAATGATAGAAAATAGACTAGGAAAAAAAATGTTTTACATATATAAATAACTCCTCTATGAAATAATCCAGCCCCAGAGTGGACAAAGGCTATCGGGGCAATCACTGCACGGCAGAGCCTCCTGTGATGTCAGCAAAGATTAAAATGTGAGAGAATCCACCACATTCCCTTATCCAAATCCTTTGAGTAAACTGAGGTTCAGAAATCAGAGCTTTTGTCAAGTTAATAATGGAGTATATATAAACATCATGTAATATATATACACAACATGTGGTATATAACACCCCTTCAAGTTCCCAGGGCAACAGCTTAGATCAGCCAGTTTCTGCTGTGGAAACTAAGAGCCTTCACGCTCAAAGACATCATAAACAAGCCCATGTCAGTTCAGGTCAAGTTTGGCCATCAGATGGGTTATAGAAAACTTTCAATTTTTAGAACTTTCTGGATTTTGTCACTGCAAATAAAGTATGGAGTGTAATGTCTGTGTTTAGTCAGGGAAATAGGTACCTTCTTTCACTATTTACTGCTGAAATAGGCTTTGGGGAAGGAAATTTAACAGTATTTATCAAAATTGTTACTTTGGATTTATATATTAACCCCTTCCCCCAAGGTCAGTTACAAATAAATTAATACTTACATGCATAAAAGAAATACAGAAGTCCTTGATGTAAGTATAGGAGAGTTTTCTTTTCTTAATAGTGTCAGTGTGGGAAAGGATTTCTAGAAGTAATAGAAAACTAAGACTGTAAAATAATCATTTGATTCAATGGCTCAAATACTATGTCGGAGTTAATAAAAATGGGAAGGACATTTATAACTCATGTGACAGATTCACTAGTATATAAAAAACTAATCAACAAGAGGCCAACATGAAATAAAATTAAGCAAGTGATATGAACAGTGGGCATATCTATAGAATACAGAAGCTCTTTATATACAGATGTGAAATGATCTTTATTATTTTTTTTTTTTTTAAATATTTATTAGTCATGTCCAACTCTTACGACCCCAGGGGCTATAGCCCGCCAGGCTCCTCTGTCCATGAGATTTCCCAGGCAAGAATACTGGAGTGGGTTGCCATTTCCTTCTCCATGAAATGATCTTTAGTCTATATTACTAAGGTTAAACTATAGAACACAATAGTATGCTATCGTTTATATACAAAAGGTTGTTGGCTTTTTAACAAATACTTGCCTTTGTAGACATGAACTATATCTCTGGAAGAAAGTGCAATAGGCAATGCTACTGGCCCAGACGGTAAAGATCTGCCTGTAATGGAGGAGACCTGGGTTTAACCCCTGGGTCGGGAAGATCCCCTGGGGAAGGGAACGGCAACCCACTCCAGTATTCTTGCCTAGAGAATCCCATGGGCAGAAGAGCCTGGCAGGCTACAGTCCATGGGGTCGCAAACAGTTGGACATGAATGAGCAACTAACACTTTCACTATCATTTGTATACAGAAGGCCGTTTTTTTTTGTTTTTTTTTTAATAAATACTTGCCTTTATAGACATGAACTATCTCTGGAAGAAAGTGCAAGAAATAGGTCATACTGCTTGCCCTCCAAGAAGGGATCTGGGTGGCTGGATTCACTGTTAATACTTCCACGTGCACTTTCAAAAGTACAAAAGGATAATCTAATCACAAAAAGTAAACTAGATTTTCTTAAAGGATAATAGAAGGTCCATATTCTTTGCTCCAAGAATCTATCCTATAGATCTACTTGCACATGGGCATAAAGATATATGTATGGACATTTATTGCAGTAACAGCAAAAAATAAGAGAATGGCTAGCTACACAAATTTTGGTTTACTATGCAGCTGTTTAAAAAATGAGATGCAGTCATGGAGAGATGATTGAGTACTGAAAAGCAAGATGCAGAAGAGTAAGATCTAGAATGACCTATCTAAAATGAATGTGTGTTTATAATCATAGAAAAAGGTCTAGAAGAATATATATCAAATACTTATTACTGGTGAGGGACTGGGATTAAGCTGGGAAGTAAGGATGGTGAAGTGGTGCAGATCAGTTCTCCCAGAAAGATGGTGAGGTGGAGTAAGGCGTGTGAAAGGTGAGTCGGGAAAGAAAAGGGGGGACGCAGGATTAGAGTCATCAGACCACAAGCCGACCTCACAGTCTGCCAGCCCAGCTCCTGGCCTATCTCACAGGCAGGAAGATCCCACAAGGCCAGCCACTAGAGACGGGCAGGGAAACCTCATAACTGGGCAGTGGGTTCTTCTGGAAGGGGGCCTGTGAGGCACATCCACACGTCTGATTTTCATTAAAAGAACATGGATGGGGCCTAGTCTCCTCTGCCTGTGGGCACACCTATGGGAGCAGAGGCCCCGACTCACCTTCACGATCTCTGTGTCCCCACAGATCCTTCTGGCTGGTGGACGGGTCGACTGCGTGGCAAACAGGGCCTGTTCCCCAACAACTACGTGACCAAGATCTGAGGTGCGCGGAGACGCCGACGCTAGGGAGGAAAGAGCTTCAGGCACACGTGGGAGGGGACGTGTGGGGGCCCTCCTCCCAATCCATAGCAAGCAGCTGCTTCTGTGAGGCCTGGAGCCCCTCGGCCCCCTGCCCGTGGAGGACTTCGCAGAGCTGGGTTGGAGACAGGGAGTGTCACTCCACAGGATCCCAGGAGGGCAAAACAAGCACCCATTAAGATTTATTTATTCTATTTAAACCTGGTGAGAGGACCAGCGAGGTCCACGCAGACCTTGCCAGCTCTATCGAAACAGCACCTGCGCGCTTACCAGGCCCAGGGGAATGGCCATGGGTGGCCGCTGACAAGTGCCTTTAGTTGAAGCACATCTCTCTCATCCCTCTCTTCATTACCTGACATGCGCATTCCTCGCCACCTGCCCTCAGGGGGAACCCGCTCTGCAGGTGCAGGGGGCGGGGTGGGGGAGCGAGGGGGGCTTGGCGGGAGCAGGCACTTCCCATGCAGATGCCAAGGGCCCACTGAGCCCACAGGAGCATGGGTGCTGCTGATTTTGCCAGGCAGGCTCTCTCTGGGTCTTCAGTTGGTATGTGGCTGGCCCATGTTGGTTTTCGTGTTTAATGCTGTACCTATTATGAGAAGGATCTTTTTTTTTTTTCAAGCTGTACATTTATAAAAAAAAAAACAAAAAACAGATCATATACTGTATATATAAAAATCTCAAGATGGTAGAAACATGTATGAATGTACTAAGTAGTACCCCACTGTACTTATTCTTAAGGTAGGTTTTATGACAAGACTCACACCAGGTACTCACAGATGTGCACTACTCCTTTCTGACGAGAGAACCATCAGTGTTACTGCTTCCCCGGTCCCTGCACACCCTTTCCAGCCCTCACCTGTTGGGAGTTCTCCTCTGCCCCCCACTCCGTGTCTCCTCCCCTGACCTCCAAAATAAAGGAATCAGTGAACCACCTTGCTCTTTCATGACCTGTGTCTGGGTTGTGTCCACCCCCACAAGAGAAGGTATGTTCAGGGCCTAAACGCCAGCACCTTACTTGGAAATCGGGTCTTTACAGAGGTGACTGAGTTAAAATGGGGTCATCAGCAGGGCCCCTAATCCAATATAACTACCATCCTGATAAAAAGAGGAGATTTAGACGCAGATCAACACAGAGAGAGGGAGAAGATGAGCGAAGAGTCAGCCACCTACAAGCCAAGGGAGAGGGCCTGGAACAGAGCCTCAAGGTCCCCAGAGGAGACCAGCCCTGCCAACACCTGCATCGTGGGCTTGCAGCCTCCACAACGGTGAGGCAGGAGGTTTCTGCTGGGAAGCCACCTGGTCTGTAATGCTTAATTAAGGCAGCACTAGCACCTCAAGCGGAGAAGGCGATGGCACCCCACTTCAGCCCTCTTGCCTGGAAAATCCCGTGGAGGGGCCTGGTGGGCTGCAGTCCATGGGGTTGCTAGGAGTAGGACACGACTGAGCGACTTCACTTTATTTTTCACTTTCATGCACTGGAGAAAGAAATGGCAACCCACTCCAGTGTTCTTGCCTGGAGAATCCCAGGGACGGGGGAGCCTGGGGGCTGCCGCCTATGGGGTCGCACAGAGTCGGACACGACTGACGCGACTTAGCAGCAGCAGCAGCACCCTGAGACTGTTCACTGCACCAGCAGGGAGAAGTTGGAAACAGTGTCGTGTCCAGCGACAAAGGAATGGTCGCAACCTCTCCTCCTGGTTGCCACAGCCGGTCTTAAGCTCCTGGGAAAGTAGGATTTGATGGCACATCCCTTTTTGTCATTTTGGGGTCTCCAAGTCCAAGGGAAAAAAATTATCAGGGATTACATATTAGGGGGAAAATGTATTTGAATTTGGGGCAAATAATTCTGTTCTACTTCAAGAGCAGAGAGCAAATATCATTTGCTAACAATGTTTTAAATATATTTCAATTGCCTTTTGTGACCACTTAGGAAAAGAAAGCCGTAACGTGGTGACATAAGGAAGGGTGCTTCTACTGACACTGAGTCTATTTCACAAGGGGCTTTCAATTTCACTCACTTGGACTCATTGAAGGGCAGGAGGGAGACAGAACAGCGTCACAGACGACTCCCCACAGCCCCAAGGCCAGGCCGCCTCCTTAGGAGCAGGACCGTCCAGATCGCCTTGGTGTCACCATGAGCCCCAGGCCCAACGCCCACACGAGGCTGTGCCCAGGGCTCATGGTGACGGACACTGAAGTCTGGGGCCGGGCTCCAGGAATTCGGGCGTCGCCTGAATCAGTGACGGCATTGATGTTTCTAGGTAAAGACTTAAACTTGGGTTTCTCTCATCTGTGGATCCAGCCAGGCCTGCTCTTTTGTTTAGACAGACATGAAGCTAGTCCAGGAATCACTTAACCAGGGAGAACATGGAGAGGGTGAGGGGCCAGCCCCACCTCCTAGAACTTGTCATCCTGCTTAGGAGAAGGGGCCTGTGCAGTAGAAACTTTCATTATGAAAAGGTGACAGATCCCTTCAGCTGACGATACAAAGTAACCAAGAACCGCAGGAGCAAGCCTGCACCTGGACCCTAGGGCAGAGGTGTTCCGACTGGCAGTGGACCAGCAGTTCCCGAACCCCTTGGCCTCAGAACTCCCTTACACTCTTCTGTACTATTAACGACCTCCACGAGCTCTGCTTTTGTGGGTTGTACTCATCAGTGTTTACCATACTAGAAATTCAAACTGAGAGCATTTTAAAACACCAGTGAACACGCACATTCCATCATCACATGTCACATAGCCTCTGGAAGATTCTACCATAAACCATTGACAGAATGAACAGTAAAAAAAAAAAAAAGAAAGCAAATAACATCCTAGTATTAGGAAGAGTTTTTGGCCTCATGGCCACATTTTGAGAAACACAGAGGAGGGTAAGTGGTAATAAGCAGAGGATGCCACAGGCAGGGAGAACGCCTGGCTTCCTGAAAACATTAAGCAAAGGGTCAACTTTGCACAGCATTTGGGAAAGCAAGACTGACACCCGTGAAGAGGGCAAAGCTGCGTCTGCCTTATGAGCTTGCTCCCCTAT
The DNA here is from genome assembly GCF_019923935.1 of Bubalus bubalis. Classification (NCBI taxonomy): domain Eukaryota; kingdom Metazoa; phylum Chordata; class Mammalia; order Artiodactyla; family Bovidae; genus Bubalus; species Bubalus bubalis. Next base: position 52,094,873 of record NC_059167.1, on the reverse strand, counting down.
CAGCAGGGGTGCAACCACCCATACCCACCTCCCCCATCACACCTGACCCGTCACCAAGTCTGCCGCACGAAGGCAGTAAGGGGTGAGGAGTGCAGTTTTCCCATTTAAAGGACATTCCCTCAAAAGTGCACATACCTGAGTCCTGTGGCCTCAGATGCAGGGGTTGGGAGTCTCTTGCTGGGGACAGTCTGCCCAGAGCAGCTGGCCCAGTGCTGAGAGCTCACTCACAGCCATGCCTCCTTCCAGGGAGAGATGCTCACAAGCACAAGTGAGGGACAGCAAGGTTGTGCACCCATAGAACTTAAGTCTCCAGGCTCGCTGCAGAGCAGGACGTGTACACAACCCAAATCCTCTCCCACATGATTCCCCCTCAGCTCCCCAGACCTGTGTGCTGCTGGGCAGGCCTGGCTTGTCCTGCCTCTGGTATAGGTGATTTCCTGGGTGGTTTCATTGGAGAATTCTGGGAGTAAAGTCTGGGTGTGGGAGCAGAGCATGCACAGTGTATCTTTGGTGGAGAACCTAACAGTTTCACCGGACCCCTCACCTTTGTGGTCATGAGAATGGGGGCCACTCTGCACCGCTGCCCCCATCCCTACTTGTTTTGTCTCTCCCAAGGCCTTGCCAGTCTCACTTTTACTCCTCCCAGCCCATCTTGACGCCTTCCCCTCCCAGGGTACGGGACTACCTACCCTGCTAACCAGCATTCCCTAGCCTAAAATGTCCACTTTGCAAATGAGAAAGTGCAAGGACAATGCCCGGCTAGAACCAGCTACCATTGGAACCCTGATCTAACCCCAAGGCTATGCTTTTAGTCTTTGTCTTCAATTAAACAAATATTAAGGTATTTGACAGTCTGTTAACCTTTAAACTGCCAATATCTTTCAAAAATCAGAAACCTAAAAACAAAAACAAAACCTTACAAATACGACTCAGAGCCTAGAAACAAACCCACACACCTACTGTCAATTAATCTTTGACAAAGGAGGCAAGAATATACAATGGGGAAAAGACAGTCTCTTCCCCAAGTGGTGTTGGGAAAGCTGGACAGCTACATGTAAATCAATGAAGTTAGAACACTCCCTCACACCATACACAAAAATAAATTCAAAATAGTTAACATACTTAAATATTAGACATAACACCATAAAACTCCTAGAAGAGAGCACAGGCAAAACATTCACTGATATAAATTGTACCTATGTTTTCTTAGGTCAGTCTCCCAAGGCCATAGAAATAAAAGCAAAAATAAATGGGACCTAGCCAAACACAAGCTTTAAGAAAAACAACAACCTACAGGATGGGATAAAGTATTTGCAAACAATGCAACCAATAAGGGCCTAATTTCCAAAATATACCAACAGCTCATACAACTCAACAAAAAAACCCAATAGAAAAACAGGCAGAAGACCTTAGACGTTTCTCAATGTCTATAGACGGCCAACAGGCATATGAAAAGATGCTGAACACCACTAGTTATGAGAGAAATGCAAATCAAAACTATCCAATAAAATGAAGTACCACCTCACATCCATGATTAGAATGGCCAGCATTAAAAACTCTACAAACAGCAAATGCTAGAGAGGATGTGGAGAAAAGGGAACCTTGTACCCGTTGGTGGGAATGTAGGTTGGTACAGCCATTTTGGAAAACAGTATGGAGTTTCCCCAGAAAACTAGAGTTTGATCCTGCAATCCCCCTCCTGCACGTATATCCAGACAAAACTATAATTCAAAAAGATACATGCACCCCTATGTTCATAACAGCACTGTTCACAATAGCCAAGATGTGGAAATAAGCTGACAGATAAAGCAGATGTGGTACATATATACAATGGAATATTACTAAGCCAAAAAAAAACCAAAAGAATGCCACATGGGTGCAACAAGAGATTACTGTGCTAAGAGAAGTCAGTCAGGAAGAGGACAGATACCATATGATACCTCAAACATGGAATCTAAATACAACACAGAGAAACCTATCTATGAAACAGAAAGAGACTCACAACATAGAGCACAGACTTGTGGTTGTGAAGAGGGAGAGGTCTGGGGAAGGATGGACTGGGAGGGTGGGATGGCAGATGTAAGCTATTATATATGGAATGGACAGATGAACAAGGTCCTGCTGTATAACACAGAGAACTACATCCAATATTCTATGATAAACCATAACTGAAAAGAATATTAAAAAAAAGAATGAATATATCAATTTATGTATAACTGAATCTCCTTGCTGTACAGAAATGAACATTTGAAAATAAAAACTTTAAAAAGAGCTATGTACAGTATATCTTTGAATACCCAGAGTCCATCTCTTTACAAGACCATCAACCTTCTTAAACTAACAGCCACTCACATTTGAGCACCTCCAAATACTTGCTTGACATGCTTGAGTACAACACTGTGAGGCAGATACCTTTTTTTTGGGCCACACCGTGGCAAAACATGGAATCTTAATTTCTCCAATCAGGGACCAAACCCACACGCCCTGCATTGGACGCCGGACCACCAGGGAAGCCCCGAGGTAGATGCTCGTATCTCCATTTTACAGACACAGAAACAAGCACAGAGGTCCCACAGCTGCTAAGTACACTTTTACCCAAGCAGCCCAGCTTTTCAAATACTGGGGTTCCATCATCTCATTGTCTAATTTCAGTGTTTTTAAGATATTATATGATTTCTACTTTTACAGCTTATTTCACATTTATAACACTTCAGTTTTAGGTGCCTGGTTGGCACATGAATATCTTAAAAGGTTTTTGGCTGTATTTTTTTTTTTTTATGACATCCTGGAAATATGAATTTCCTGAGTCAGGGTATTAATAAAATAACTAAGCAAAACATGTAATAAAGAAGTTCTAAAATGTCTTTAGAATATGCCTATAAAAACCCATCCTTTCTTGATGAGAAGTTGGAGCTTAAGCGTCCCTGGGAAATAACTGCTTTTCAGAGCCAGGAAATCTCCCTCTCATGGTCTCACTTCGTCACCATTCACACTGGTGACTAAGTGGGTCTAAGGCTGCCATGGGAACAAGCGTCACTAACTCAACAAGAGATATTTATAAAACTTTATACTAAGACACAACATATAGACACCCAGTTCCTCTCCATGCTTGAAACTTACAGGCTTACTAGCCAGGCAGCCTGGCCTACCCAGGGAGAGGAGTGAGGCCTCTGTGGCGTCAGCCAGCCCTCCCGGGACGGGGCGTTCGCACGCCATAGCTGAGCACAGAGCCAGGCGCCTGGGGACCTCGGTGCTGCAGGAGGCAGCTTTTAACACATTCTCGGTTGAGGAAACCGCATTAAATGAGCTTACTGCAAGGCTTCTGAGCCTTTGTGAATCTTACATGAGTTTGCAGTGTTTCCCTAATTTATCTAACTCCTGTCCCTCAGAAAACCAATTACCATCTTGTTGAACTAGTAGTTCAGGAAGCTGCTGCTGTGAGAGACTTTTTTCTTTTTCAGGTTAGTGGTTGGAGACTGAGAATGTACCCCCTCTTAGAAAACAGTATTAAATGTAATCAAATGCCCACCAAAGGGAAGAAAAGTAAACCATAAAGTAGTTAGAACAAACAAAAAAGCATCCTAAGTTTCACCTTTAACAGGACGTCACAGGCCTGCTTCCTTTTGCCAGCTGTGGCCCCTTGGCACTACTATTCCTGGTCTCAACCCGTGCCTTCGAGTGAAACACATTAAGAGGGTTACTTCTGGAAGCCATCGCCCTAGTGGGCCAGGTGCTCCTGTACAGGAATTAGAGGATAGATAAGTATGATCTTGAAAGAGAATGTCATGGTTATTCTCCCATTTTAAATTTTCTATGATGAACCAATACTCTTATATTCACAGTTTAGGAATAGTTGAGTATTCACTGAAGCAAAGTTCTAGTTTTCTCTGAGAAAATTGTTTAAATCTTCCCCACGTCTACATACAATCATAACAGCTCAAAAAGAAATTAGTCATAGCAAGGCTTCTATTGACTTCTTCAGTATAGAATACCCAAACACAAACACACAGGATACCTTAAGAAAATTGATAGCTTTATTTTTCCTCAATATACATTTAGAAAACTGGTCTAAGAGGTTTCATGAGATAGACCAGAGGACTATATACAAACTCAGGAATTCCAGATCAGCAAGACAAAGTGCACAAATGACACACTCTTCCCCAGGGCCCTGGAGCCTAGGACCGTCCCAGCAGAGGTGAGGCAAGCTCCTGGATGGCTTTTGAGTTCAACTGAGGAATCGTGCTGATCTTCAGGAGTTTGCTGCTTGCATACTTATTCTTGATGGCCTGCAGAAGTCATCAGCGATTAAGCACACATCAGGAGCCCCCCACGACGCCCCCAACCTTACACCTTATTCCTAGTCTAATTTACAAGTGTCAAAGGGCCAGATCCACAATCTCCAAAGGGTATGATGATGCCAAACCAGTAAAGATCACAAGTGCACTAGGCAGGGGTCCCCAGCCTCTGGGATCTAATGCCTGATGACCTGAGGTGGAGCTGATGTAAAAATAATAGAAATAAAGTGCACAATGAATGTAATTGTGTTTTAGTCATCTCGAAATTATACCCCCCATCCCATCCATGGAAAAATTGTCTTCTATGAAACTGGTCCCTGGTGCTGAAAAGGTTGATGAACACTGCTCTAGGGCAATTTCCCGCCATGCCTAGGAATGGATAAAACCCAGCTGGTAGCACAGGTGATGGGGAACAAACGGTTTCAAGGTCCAGAGAGCAGGCTTTCTCTCACGAGCGTCGGAGATAGAAGCTGTTGATCATACCTAGTGCCATTGGGACATAACAAATTCACCAGCACTGGAGCAGTAACTGGCCATAAAGATGAGCGGTAACTGGTGCTCAGGTCCCAGAGGACACTCTCAGGATCGAAACACACTGCTTCCCTGGTGTGCTAAGTCATGTTGAAGCTACAAGGGAGGACGCACGCCAGACCGTGAGCACACTTGGTATAGATGTCTTGCTCTTGCCACCAGACCCTGGGTGAGCCCTGATATTCAGCATCACACAGGCACAGGACACCACCCTGTCTCCCCTGGTTTCTCCTCTCAGGTGGGCCATAAAGAGACAGACGCCGGCCGCCAGGACTCTTCCTGCATGGGCCGCTTGCCTCGCCGCCTCCACCACGCTTGCTGTGCAGGTGTACTGTAGTGTTAGTTGCTCGGCTGTGTCCAGCTCTTTGCGACCCTATGGAGTCCACTAGGCTCCTCTGTCCATGGGGTTCTCTAGGCAGGAACAGAGGCTCTTCCCCACCCAGGGACTGAACCACGTCACTTATGTCTCCCACATGGCAGGTGGCTTCTTTAGCACTAGTGGCACCTGGGCAGTCCCTCTCAGTCACTGTCCTAAAAGATGCTGGACAAAGGCCCTGCGTGAGGCCACCCGAATACCCAAGCCTTCCACAGGGCCACTCAAGCCGGGCCCTTACATGCAGCTCGGCATTCCCTGCTCGTGGTGCGCCCTCCCCAGAAAGTTGGGTGGAACATGGGTAATGCACTGGACAGCTGCCTGGGGCTGGACACAGGGAGCCCGTCTACCTTGTTGTAAAGGCCGTCAGCTCTCAGGGTTTATCTGTATGCTCCAGCCCCTGGTCTACTAGAGAAAGATAACATGTGTGAAACAGACTCACACACATGCCAAAGTATTTACATGAAGATGCAAACACATACACACCCGTCCTCTCATACCCTGAACCCGTAACCTAGTCTGACCAGGTGCGGGAAGAGTACTCACGGTGAACTTGGTCATGTTCTCGTTGACACGCACGACGTTTTTGGCCATGTGCCGCATGACCTCCAGCACCTCGCTCTCTGTGTAGCCGGTGTAATACTGCTGCTTTAAGTTCTGGAACACAACGCAAAGCAGCCGCGAGATGAAATCCCCTCTCCCTTAGGAGAGCACATCTTACATATGCTGACATTAGTGATGTAAAAGCTATAAAAATACCCTTCCCTGCTGGAAACTCAGCCTCAACCACTATCGCAGTATCAGCAAAGCTGCCAGGAAACACAGGATGGCTCTGGCTCTGAGCTGGACTAAGTGAGACACTACAAAAACTCTCAGCTCAATCAAATGGCGAAGATCCCAAATAATTACATTTTAAAGAAGGTTGCACAGGTAAGTAGGTTAGTTCAACTAACAAAGCTTTCAGGCTTGCCTCTGTCACCACACTGAAAGGGGAAGGAAAGAGGGACACAGTATAAACAGCCCAGAAAGGGCTGACATTGAGGGCATGCCTCAGTCCCCGCTTAACAGCCCAGCGTGGCAGCGTCCAGTGGGGAGTTGAAAGCCCAGATATCCATCCTGGCAGTCAGGGGAAAAGGTTCAGGACTAGGAAATAAACTGGGGGACTTCCCTGGTGGCTCAGTGGTTAAGAACCCACCTGCTACAAAAATATACAGTGGAGAAAAGACAATCTCTTTAACAAATGGTGCTGGGAAAACTGGTCAACCACCTGTGAAAGAATGAAACTAGAACACTTTCTAAACACCATACACAAAAAGAAACCAAAATGGATTAAAAATGTAAATGTAAGACCATAAACTATAAAACTCTTAGAAGAAAACATTGGCAGAACACTCTCTGACATAAATCACAGCAAGATCCTCTATGACCCACCTATCAGAGTAATGGAAATAAAACAAAAATAAACAAATGGGACCTAATTAAACTTAAAAGCTTTTGCACAACGAAGGAAACTATAATCAAGGTGAAAAGGCAGCCTTCAGAATAGGAGAAAATAATAGCAAACAAAACAACTGACAAAGAATTAATCTCCAAAATATACAAGTAGCTCATGCAGCTCAATACCAGAAAAATAAACGACCCCAATCAAAAAGTGGGCCAAAGAACTAAATAGATATTTCTCTAAAGAAAACATACAGATGACTAATAAGCACATGAAAAGATGCTCAACATCCCTCATTCACAGAGAAATGCAAATCAAAACCACAATGAGGTACCATCTCATGCCAGTCAGAATGGCTGCTATCCAAAAGTCTACAAGCAATAAATGCTGGAGAGAGTGCTGGAGAAAAGGGAACCCTCTCACACTGTTGGTAGGAATGCAAACTGGTACAGCCACTATGGAGAATAGTCTGGAGATTCCTTAAAAAACTGGAAATAGAATTGCCATACGACACAGCAATCCCACTGCTGGGCATACACACCGAGGAAACCAGAATTGAAAGAGACACATGTGCCCCAGTGTTCATCGCAGCACTGTTTACAATAGCTAGGATATGGAAGCAACCTAGATGTCCATTGGCAGACGAATGGATAAGGAAGTTGTGGTACATATACACAATGGAATATTACTCGGCTATAAAAAAGAATGCATTTGAGTCAGTTCTAATGAGATGGATGAAACTGGAGCTTATTATACAGAGTGAAGTCAGAAAGAGAAACACCAATACAGTATATTAACACATATATATGGAATTTAGAAAGATGGTAATGATGACCCTACATGCAAGACAGCAAAAGAGACACAGATGTAAAGAACGGACTTTTGGACTATGTGGGAGAAGGTGAGGGTGGGATGATTTGAGAGAATAGCATTGAAACATGTATATTCGGTTCAGATCAGTTCAGTCGCTCAGTCATGTCCAACTCTTTGCGACCCCATGAATTGCAGCACACCAGGCCTCCCTGTCCATCACCAGCTCCCGGAGTTCACCCAAACTCATATCCATTGAGTCAGTGATGCCATCCAGCCATCTCATCCTCTGTCATCCCCTTCTCCTCCTGCCCCCAATCCCTCCCAGCATCAGGGTCTTTTCCAATGAGTCAACTCTCCACATGAGGTGGCCAAAGTATTTGAGTTTCAGCTTTAGCATCATTCCTTCCAAAGAACACCCAGGACTGACCTCCTTTAGAATGGACTGGATCTCCTTGCAGTCCAAGGGATTCTCAAGTCTTCTCCAACACCACAGTTCAAAACCATCAATTCTTTGGCGCTCAGCTTTCTTCACAGTGCAACTTTCACATCCATACATGACCACTGGAAAAACCATAGCCTTGACTAGACGGACCTTTGCTGGCAAAGTAATGTCTCTGCTTTTCAATATGCTGTCTAGGTTGGTCATAACTTTCCTTCCAAGGAGTAAGTGTCTTTTAATTTCATGGCTGCAATCACCATCTGCAGGGATTTTGGAGCCCCAAAAAATAAAGTCTGACTCTGTTTCCACTGTTTCCCCATCTATTTCCCATGAAGTGATGGGACCAGATGCCATGATCTTTGTTTTCTAAGAGTTGAGCTTTAAGCCAACTTTTTCACTCTCCTCTTTCACTTTCATCAAGAGGCTTTTTAGTTCCTCTTCACTTTCTGCCACAAGGGTGGTGTCATCTGCATATCTAAGGTTATTGATTTTCTCCCAGCAATCTTGATTCCAGCTTGTGCTTCTTCCAGCCCAGTGTTTCTCATGATGTACTCTGCATATAAATTAAATAAGCAGGGTGATAATATACAGCCTTGACGTACTCCTTTTCCTATTTGGAACCAGTCTGTTGTCCCATGTCTAGTTCTAACTGTTGCTTCCTGACCTGCACATAGGTTTCTCAAGAGGTGGGTCAGGTGGTCTGGTATTCCCATCTCTTTCAGAATTTTCCACAGTTTATTGTAAAAGCAGAGACATTACTTTGCCAACAAAGGTCCGTGTAGTCAAGGCTATGGTTTTTCCAGTGGTCATGTATGGATGTGAAAGTTGCACTGTGAAGAAAGCTGAGCGCCGAAGAATTGATGCTTTTGAACTGTGGTGTTGGAGAAGACTCTTGCGAGTCCCTTGGATTGCAAGGAGATCCAACCAGTCCATTCTAAAGGAGATCAGTCCTGGGTGTTCTTTGGAAGGAATGATGCTAAAGCTGAAACTCCAGTACTTTGGCCACCTCATGCGAAGGGTTGACTCATTGGAAAAGACTCTGATGCTGGGAGGGATTGGGGGCAGGAGGAGAAGGGGACAACAGAGGATGAGACAGCTGGATGGCATCACTGACTCGATGGACGTGAGTTTGGGTGAACTCTGGGAGTTGGTGATGGACAGGGAGGCCTGGTGTGCTGCAATTCATGGGGTCGCAAAGAGTTGGACATGACTGAGCGACTGAACTTAACGGAACTGAATTGTGATCCACACAGTCAAAGGCTTCGGCATAGTCAAAATAGATGACCAGTGCAAGCTCGATGCATAAAGCAAGGCACTGAAAGCCAGGACAACCCAGAAAGATGGGGTGGGGAGGGAGGCGGGAAGGGGGTTCAGGACAGGGGATGCATGTACACCTGTGGCTGATTCATGTCGATGTATGGCAAAAACCACAATATTGTAAAGTTATTAGCCTCCAATTAAATTAATTAATTTTTTTAAAAAAGAGAATCCACCTGCTACCACTATTTACAATAGCTAGGACAAGCAAACTAGATGTCCACCAACAGATGACTGGATAAAGAAGCTGTGGTACATATGTACAATGGAAAACTACTCAGCCATAAACAGGAAAGCATTTGAGTCAGTGCTAATGAGGTGGATGAACCCAGAGCCTATCATACACAGTGAAGTAAGTCAAAAAGAGAAAAACAAAATATCATATATTTACACATGCATATGGAATCTAGACAGATGGTACTGATGAACCTATCTGCAGGGCAGTGATAGAGATGCAGACATACAGAACAGACTTATGGACACAGGGGGAGGGGGAAGGAAAAGGCAGGACAAATGCAGAGAGAGTAGCATGGAAACATACACACTGCCATATGTAAAACAGATAGCCAGTAGGAATTTGCTTTATGACCCAGGGAACTCAAACCAGGGCTCTGTGACAACCTAGAGGGGTGTGATGGGGTGGGAGGTGGAAGGGAGGTTCAAGAGGGAGGGGACATAGGTATACCTATGGCTGATTCATGTTGATGTATGGCAGAAACCAAGACAACACTGTAAAGCAATTATCCTTCAATTAAAAAAAAAAAAAAGGAATTCACCTGCTAATGCAGGGAACATGGGTTCAATCCCTGGTCCAGGAAGATTTCACATGCCATGGGGCAACTAAGCCCACGCATTATAACCAGAAAAGCACTGCAGTAAGAAGCCCATGCACAGTGACTACAGTAGCCCTGCTTGCCGCAACCAGAGAAAACCCGCGCTCAACAAGGAAGACCTAGCACAGCCAAAAATAAATAAATTAAAAAAAAAAAAAAAAAAGAAATAAACTGGGCCATAAGCAGCAATCTAAGCTATGAAACCCAAAAGAATTATGACTTCCCAGGTGGCATCAGTGGTAAAGAACACCTGCCAATGCAGGAGACACAAGAGAAGCAAGTTTGATCCCTGGGTCAGGGAGGCATGGCCACGATCCCCTGGAGGGGGGCATGGCAACCCACCGCAGTATTCTTGCCTGGAGAATCTCATGGACAGAGGAGACTGGCGGGCTAAAGCCCATAGGGTTGCAAAAGAGTCGGGCACGACTGAAGGAACTTGAGCACACAACACACAGGCCTCTCTTGTTGGGCCCTCATAGTTAAGAACGAGAAAAGCCGCAGCACTCAGAAGCATGTACACCCAGCCTCCCAGAGAACAAAATTTAAGAAAAAAAAGACAGCTGTTGACTGATAGTAAGACTTATTTTGCATGAAGATATGTAACCTGATGATTTCAGTTTGTGATAAAATTCTAAAAGCTAAAACACACCACTTTCATATGCACAATATAATTGGGAAAATAAACCACAATATAACCTTAATCCTAAAATAGTTTAAAGGAAAAAAGAAGTAAGCAAGAGTGAATCTGATGTAACACACAGCTACTGGCATTTTTATATTAACTGCCAGTAAACAGGGAGGCCTACATTTGCTAGGTTTAGAGCCAAGGAAGCAGCTCTAATTGACTAAAATGGGCCACTGGTACCAAGATCACGTGCCCTCCGTGGACCAGTGACTTTTTTGTCTCCAATTTTGTGCGTGTGTGTTTTTATTTTTTTTTAATTGGAGGAAAATTGCTTTGCAATGTTTTGTTGGTTTCTGCGACACAACAGCATTAATAAACCATTGTTGTTGTTGTTCAGTCGCTCAGTCATGTCCGACTCTGCGACCCCATGGACTGCAGCACGCCAGGCTTCCATGTTCTTCACCATCTCCTGGAGTTTGCTCAAACTCATGTCATATATGCCCCTCTATTAAACCTCCCTCCCACCTCCCCATCCTTGCCTCCTATTTTTATGTCAAATAATCTCAAATCTATAGAAAAACTGAAAGAATAAAATAATGAGTATCTGTATATTCTTTGTGCAGATTCATCAGTTCTTACTATTTCACCACTTTCTCTCCTCCTCTTCTCCTCCCCTGCCACTCACTCATAGCATCTGCAACTCACTTCCACATGGCTCAGCAAAAGTTGTATGTGATATGTGAAGCCATCATATGGCTGAACCATTTGAAAGTGAGTTGTAGGACTTCCCTGGTGGTTCAGGGGTTATGAGGCCACCTGCCAATACAAGGGATATAGGTTCGATCCCTGGTTCCAGGAAGATTCCACATGCTGTGCTGCAAATAAGCCCGTGTGCCACAACTATTGAGCTTGCGCTCTAGAGCCCACAAGTCGAAACTACTGCAATATGTGCACCCTAGAACTGCAACAAGGAGCCTACACAGCACAACCATAGAGTAGCCCCCTCACCACCACGAGAGAAAGCCTGCATGAGCAGCAAGACCCAGCATAGCCAAAAATAAACGAAAATAAATTATGGAAAAGGAAGCGAGTTGCAGATACCATGACACATCGCTTCTAAATGTTTCACAAGTATCTCCTAAAAAGTATTGATATTTTCCTCCCTAGCCACAATAACTTTATCACATAAGAAACATCAACAGTTCCATAGTATCATCTATTATACAGTCAATATTCAAATCTCTCCAATTGCTGCAAAAATATCTTTTACAGATTTTTTTTTTTTAATATATATCCAGGGTCCAATAAGGTACACACAGTCCATTTGGTTGTTGTTGTCTTTGGTGTTTAATTTCAAACTCCCATTTTCTTGGCTTTAAATGACACTGACTTTTTTGAAGGATCCAGGCCAGCTGGTTTGAGAATGTCCCACATTCTGGATTTGTCCATTTCCTGATGGCTAGATTCAAATCCAACATTTTGGACATGAATTCTCTATAGGGGAAAATGCATACTTCCTACTGCATGAGAAGGAGGTCAAGTCAGGTTGTCAAAGATACAGGTTTTCTTCAGAATCACTATGCAACTGAGGGGTGATATTTGGAGAACAATATGAATCTTGTTCTCCAAAATTATTTTACCTAATGCTTATAAGCATCAATTGATGATCCTTGCTGGAATCAATTATCACTGGGGGTTTAAAAATGGTGGGTTTCTATCTCTACCATTATTTCTAATTAGCTGGCTTTCTACTGAATTTTTTTTTTAACTCCCTCCCTCCCTTCCTCATCTTCCTTCCTTCCTTTTTTATCATTATGGACTCATGCATTTTTTAATGCATTATAATCTATTGGACCATAATTCTTTTTAATGCTCAACTGTAGTCAGAAGGAACCCTTTCAAGCCAGTTTCTATGTCCTCTTTTGATGTAACCCCATTGATGTTTGAGAATTTGCTTGCTACCTGTTATAAACTGCTCTAGGCTCACCGTGTACTTCCCCCGCCATAGTTCTGAAATCAGATATTTCTCAAAGGAGCCCTAGTTCCTAGTGGGTCATGCCTTGAGTATCCAAGATGTGAGCACTAGGCATCTTCATTGCTACTGGGTTATCACTCTTTCTGGTCCTTTCATTATGAATTTATTGATGTTTCTAAAACAGAATTAATATTACAGGGTTTTCCTTTTGTTTGTTAACAATATTTTATCTTCTTACAGTGAGGGTTTTCATCCTTAATAACATGAATGTTTATTTGCTCAGTCACGTCAAACTCTACGCAATCCCATAGATGGTCTCCTCTGTCGAATTCTCCAGGCAAGAATACTGGAGTGGGTTGCCATTCCCTTCTCCAGAGATCTTACCGACCCAGAGATCGAACCTGGGTCTCCACATTGCAGGCAGACTCTTCACTGTCTGAGCCACCAAGGAAGGCCTACTCTTATTTGCTTTATCCCACAACATACTTTCAGAATTCTAACAGACTACTAACTCCTATTAACAGATTAGTGAACCTCCCAAGTAAGCTTTAAATATGTGACCTTTTTTGTTCGTTTTATTGACCTTCACATCCCACTATAGATGCACAGTCAGAATGCTGTGTTCAAAAGCTACCAGAATTAATTCTTCTCTCTGTTGCCACTCTGAATATATAGTAACATTTTTTTGCTTAATTCCAGTTCAGGATTTGCATAGAATGCCAATATTGTTCAAAAGTCAAAAAAGTTACATTATGTTGTATACAAGCTAATAAAAAATTATAACCAGGAGTCCTGCTTCCCCATACCCACACCCAGAGGTATCCATCTTCATTCATTTCCATTTATATGTTTTTTGAAAAATGAGCAAATACATCGCACACATACATATCCCCTCTCTCTTATTTACATTCTTTCTTATGTAAAATGTAAACTCTACCGACTGTGAAGAGGAACAGGTTCACCATGGTGCCCTGGCAACCTTGCATGTATCCATCACGGCCATGCAGACAAAGATTGGAACCACATGGATCTGCCTTGGCTTTGTGATCTTGTGATAAGCTGGGGTCTTATCGCCTCCTGGGTTCAGCCAATGTGTTTGCTCTGCTGTTTGTGGACTCTAAAACTGCTTAATAGGAACCTGGTGGTCCAGCAGCTAAGACTCTGTGCTCCCAATGCAGGGGATCTCTCATCAGGGAATGAGATCCCACATGCTGCAACTAAGACCTGGTATAGCCAAATAAATAAGTGCTTTTTAAAAAAATATATAAATAAATAAAACTGTTTAGTGGTGGTCAAGAGTGGGCTCATCCACCAAAGCGCTCCTCTGACTGCAGGCAACAGCCCCCTATGTTTCACTGCTATCCTTTTTGATGTTCGAAACAAGAACCCAGGGAGCAGCTGACATCTTTGACTACTTGAATGAACCTGAAAGTGGCTCAATTCATCTTTACCCTTCTAAACAAGGTCAGGTCTTGGCCCTATTTTGTCTTATGCGCTTGACAACTTGCTTGTTTCACTTAACAAAATAACCCAGAAATCTTATTGTATCAGTTCTAGTGGCCTTGCTCACTCTTGACGATGCTGTAACACACATGTGTAATATACCACGGCATAGTCCCCCAGTCTCCACCTGCGTCATTCCAGAGGCTCTTTTTGGCCTGTGGACTTTTAACAGCTATTTCAAGTACAGCACTGTGAAAATGCTAATACATTTCATATCAAGAGGCCCTAAAATATAGCTAGTACATTTCTTCTTAAACTCAATACTCACCCATTTTCCTTGGCCTAGAACCTTCTGGGACAGGCAGGAAGCAGCTGCCGCCACCTTGGAAGGGTGATAGTGCACCATATCATAGTCAACGAGAGTCAGCTCCATCAAGTATTTGGCTAAAGTGTGCTGTTCAACATCGACCTATGAAAAAACAGCCAGAGATGGAAAGAAGCATGGCTGTTATTACTCTCCTGAAAAATTCTGGCTGAGACCTAGGAACTCAAAGCCACTGAACTCTCTTTTCCTTCCCAGGCACTGATCTGTTCCCCAGCATATTACAAACACAGAACATAAAGTCTTTTAAGAACTGACAAGTATTAGGACTTGTCTAAGAAATGCTTCCCATCAACTCATAAGCTTTCCTTTCATTGGATCATTTCTGGGATGAGACAACAAACAGCAAAATAAAGTCTCCTAGAGAACTGGAGGCACTTACCTCCCCAGCTTTCGATGCCCGCCTTAAGAAATGTAGCGGCAACGGTCGACCCAGCTCAAATTTCAGTTCCTTCAAAATCAGAGTTTCCATTTCTCGAATTTGAGAACTGGTATAAGCATTGTCAGTGATGTAAACAAAGTCTTCGATGTTTGGAGAAAACATTTCCTCATACTTGGAAGCCAAGAGCAGTGCCGTAATGCCAACCAGCTGAAGCTTCTTACGAGAGACTGGCTGAACCTAAAGAAGAACAATGTGTCAGAAGTCTTAACCAAGAAGAACGAGGGTTCTGGGTGGAGGAAAGTGAGAGCAAACCAAATCCTGGAGAAGCCCACATCAGCCCTGCTCACACCTCTCTTAAGGCCCAGGAACCGCAGCACTGACCAGCCACCACCACAGCCCACGGCACCTGCCTGTCATGGAGTGCTCGCTCTGTGCCAGGCACAGGGCTGAGACTCAATCACCTCATTGAATCCTCACAAAAATCCTGGGCAGTACATATTTTTTCCCTCACAATTAGATGGCCTGAGAAGAGATGCAGACACCAGCCCAAGATGGGTCAATTGCTGACAGGGAAGAATTAGCCTGATGACCAAGCTCCCAAGCAGTGCTCTGCTCGCATCGTCCTGGCTTGAGTGTCTGGGGAAGCCCCAGTGTGGCACTCAGCATGGTCTGAGTCACGATGAGGCCAACCGAAAAAGCAGGAGTTTAACAGGTGAGGAGGGCCAAGGAAGGGGGGCCTCAAGCGTTCCTTTAAGCCTCACCAAAAGTACACTTATTATTCAGCCTGAAGACCCTTCCAGAGATGCTTCAGTGTCAGAGGAAACCTAAATCTAGAATGTAAGTGCTTCTCTTGACTTTTTTTTTTAAACTAGGAATTTGCGTGTTTTGCTTTAACTCTCAGTTTTGAAAATCTGCCAAAAATATGACAATGCTTTCTATACCACTGAGGATTTTTGGACAATGAAAACCAATGGCTCTATGGTTGCTTAGCATTTTTCAGACTCTCAGGGTCATTATTATCAACACAGTTATTACTGTATTGTTTGGGCAGCATTGTACTTGACCTACACCTATATTATAAATGTTGACTTTAAATAAATAAAACCTTGGGACTTCCCTGGTGATCCAGTGGCTAAGACTCCAAACTCTCAATGCTGAGGGCCTGGGTTCAACCTTTGGTTGGGGAACCACACCCCACATGCTGCAACTAAGACCTGGTGCAGCCAAATAAATTAATTAAAAATAAATCAATAAATCCTTACCTGCAGGACTACCAGTTGGTAGATAACACACTAGAGGTCAAGGTCTGGCATTTCTTCTCAGTCAGTGTTCTTGCATTACGGGTAGATATTTTGATGATTACTTCTGCCTCTCAGCTTCATTTCTTTTTTTTTTTTTTCAGCTTCATTTCTTACCTTCCTCTTTCTTTAGACCTCACACTCTTGAGTATACTCTCCACACATCCCTCCAACCCTTTTAAGAAAACTGTCTCCTCCCTCTTCTACAGTCATTCAGTGCTACGACTGGCTGGAATCTATTAAGTTCTCTAGCTAAACTCTTCATCTTTCAGGTAAGAGAGCTTAACACCAAAGAGTACTGAACTATGGAAGCTGTGCAAGTGGGCCTGGAGAGCCAGCCTCCAAAGGTACCGTGGGCTTCAGATGGACTTTCAGACCATCTGCTGGTTTGTCTCCTCTGATGAATGGTTGTGGTGAGACAGCATCTCCTCTGGGCACTTTTCATTAGGCTGACCTAAAAGCAATGGTCAGCATTCCTAGAAGTGTGACTACCGCCTTCCCTAACACTTGAAGTTCTTTGGCATCTCATAAACTGGACTTTGGTCTTTTCTTCTGCGCAGAGTCCCCAAAGCGGGCTCACCTGTAAATATCGGTCCATGACGGCAACGCACATGTACAGCGTTTCCTGCAGCAGCCTGAACTTGGAGTGCACTTGCACCAGCCAGTCCACCAGGATGGCACGCATGCGGCCGTTTATGTCTCTCCCATCCAGGAAATGTGGGTTTATGGACTGCAGAACCTGTGGGTGGAATTGAAAAGTTTAAAAAGCTGACTTCGGTGAACAACAAGGTCCTGCTTTAGCTGTAGTCAATGTCCTGTGATAAACCATAATGGAAAAGGATACAAGAAAGAACATATATGTATATATAACCGAGTCATTTTGCTGTACAGCAGTAATTAACACATTGTAATTCAACTATACCTTCAATAAAAAATAAATTTTTTTAAAGTAAAAAAAAAAGCGAATTTCATTTCCTTCCCAGCTGTGTGGTCGATTCCACACTGCTGTACAACCAAACCACAAAGGCCCTCTCACCTCAAGCTGCCTTAGATACTGGTAGATATCCTTTACATAGTCGCTGCAGAGCTGAGGGTTCTCCCAGTCCTCGGTATCAATATCCTCAATTTTGCAGAGCAAGGCATCAGAAAAAGCTTGGCAGAGGTTCTCTTCCTTCATGGAGATGTCCTGAGGTGTGGGAGAAGGACCCTGCACCCACAGGGGAAAGCGCATGTACCTTAGGAGCAGACTTGATCACAAATGCAGGGTCAACTGGTTTAAAAGCATCACATGCATTTTTATAAATAATAAACCCCCAACAAATACATTTCAGAGTAAGAGGTGAATATTTCAAGTAGATGAAGTGTTTGGAGATAAACTCTTCTGTTTAAAAATGGTCTCATCCTTCAGTTAAAAATGTACTTTAGGCAAAAAAAAAAAAAAAAAAAAAAAAAAAGGCTCTAATTTCACTCAAAATGAAAACCCAGGTCCTCACAGTGTAGGCCCAGGTAGGGCTTATGGGCCCTACATGATCTGGCCCTTCCCTCTTCCCTTGCTAACCCATCGCTTACTTCTCTCCCCACTGTTTGCTCCTCACTAGCCTCCTGGTCAGGCCTCCCTCACCACAAGCAGGCTCCCTCTTCCCGGAAGGCTCAGTCCTTGTATCCACGTGGGTAATTCCCTCATGATGTTCTTCAAGTTTTGCTTAAGTGTTATCTTTTCAATTAGATTTACCCCTATTTAAAATTACCATCTGTTTCTATAGCGTCCCCCCCTCCCCCAACACACACACGTTTCCTCTCTCTAGTGTTTTACCCAACGAATCTATAACCTCCTAATATACCACAGAGGAGATGCCGGGGTGCCCTCCGCTCCTGGGTGATGTAATGGCCCCAGGGTGGCCCATGGCAGCAGTGAGGCGGGGGTGCACCCCACTCCTGGGCGTTCTTCAGCATCAGTTCCTTCCCTAGAGCCCCTCCCTGGTGACTCCAGCAGGGCCTTTGCCTTGGCCCCCGGATGGCACGCTGACCAACACTCAGCGGCCAGTGAAGGTTTACACACTCAACGAGGACCAGCAGGGGGACAACCAGGGCACAGGGCATGTCATCCCGCTACAGGGGGTGGCTGAAGGGCATGTCCCTGCAAGTCAGGGCCTGATCAAATGGTCCACTGGAAAAGGGAATGGCAAATCACCTACTATTCTTGCCTTGAGAACCCCATGAACACTATGAAAACGCAAAAAGATATGACAATGAAAGATGAGCCCTCCAGGTCGGCAGGTGTCCATGATGCTAATGGGGAAGAGCAGAGAAAATAGCTCCAAAAGAATGAAGAGGCTGAGCCAAAGGTAAACAACGCCCAGTTGTGGATGTGTCTGGTGGTGAAAGTAAAGTCCGATGCTGTAAAAAAACATTACATAGGAACCTGGAATGTTCAGTCCATGACTCGAGGTAAATTGGATATGGTCAAACAGAAGATGGCAAAAGCGAATATTGACATTTTAGGAATCAGTGAACTAAAATGGACGGGAAGGGACAAATTTAATTCAGATGACCATTATATCTACTACTGTGGAAAAGAATCCCTTAGAAGAAATTGAGTAGCCCTCATGGTCAACAAAAGAGTCCAAAATGCAGTACTTGGATACAATCTCAAAAACAACAAAATGAAAAAAAAAAAAACAACAAAATGATGTCAGTTAATTTCCAAGACAAACCATTCAATATCACAATAATCCAAGTCTATGCCCCAACCACTAATGCCAAAGCTGAACTATTTTATGAAGATCTACAAGACCTCTTGGAACTAACACCAAAAAAGATGTCCTTTATCACAGGGGACTGGAATGCAAAAGTAGGAAGTCAAGAGATATCTGGAGTAACACACAAGTTTGGCCCTGGAGTACAAAATGAAGCTGGGCAAAAGCTAACAGTTTTGCCAAGAGAATGCACTGATCATAGCAAACACCCTCTTCCAACAACACAAGAGACAACTCTACACAAGGACATCACCTGATGGTCAATACCAAAATCAGATTGATTATATTCTTTGCACCCGAAGATGGAGAAGCTCTATACAGTCAGCAAAAACAAGAGCAGGAGCTGACTGTGACTCAGATCATCAGCTCCTTATTGCAAAATTCAGGCTCAATTTGAAGAAAGTAGGGAAAACTACTAGGCCATTCAGGTATGACCTAAATCAAATCCCTTATAGTTATACAGTGGAAGTGACGAATAGATTCAAGAGACTAAATCTGACAGACAGAGTGCCTGAAGAACTATGGATGAACATTCGTACCACTGTACAGGATTGGTGATTAAAACCATCCCCAAGAAAAAGAAATGGCAAGAAGGCAAAGTGGTTGCCTCAGGCGGTCTTACAAATAGCTGAGAAAAGAAGAGAAGAGAAGACAAAGGCAAAGGAGGAAAAGAAAGGTATACACATCTGAATGCAGAGTTCCAAAGAATAGCAAGGAGAGATAAGAAAGCCTTCCTAAATGAACAATGCAAAGAAACAGAGGAAAACAACAGAATGGGAAAGACTAGAGATCTCTTCAAGAAAATTAGAGATACCAAGGGAACATTTCATGCAAAGATGGATACTACAAAGGACAGAAATGGTATAGATCTAACAGAAGCAGAAGATATTAAGAAGAGGTGGCAAGAATACACAGAAGAACTGTATGAAAAAGGTCTTAATGATCCAGATAACAACAATGGTGTGATCACTCACCTAGAGCCAGACATCCTGGAATGGGAAGTCAAGTGGGCCCTAGGAAGCATCACTATGAACAAAGCTAGTGGAGGTGATGGAATTCTAGCTGAACTATTTCTAATCCTAAGAGATGATGCTGTGAAAATGCTGTACTCAATATGCTAGCAAATTTGGAAAACTCAGCAGTGGTCACAGGACTGGAAATGGTCAGTTTTCATTCCAATCTCAAAGAAGAGCAATGCCAAAGAATGTTCAAACTATTGCACAATTGCACTTATTTCACATACTAGCAAGGTAATGCTCAAAATCTTTCATGCTGGGCTTCAACGATAAGTGAATTGAGAACTTCCAGATGTTCAAGCTGAATTTAGAAAAGAGAAGAACCAGAGACCAAACTGCCAACATCCATTGGATCACAAAAAAAAGCAAGGGAATTCCAAATATCTACTTCTGCTTCATTGACTAAACTAAAGCCTTTGACTGTGTAGATCACAACAAACTATGGAAAATTCTGAAAGAGATGGGAATACCAGACCACCTGACCTGCCTCCTGAGAAACCTATATGCAGGTCAGGAAGCAACAGTTAGAACTGGACATGGAACAACAGACTGGTTCCAAATTTGTTCCAATATACATCAAGGCTGTATATTGTCACCCTGCTTATTTAACTCTTATTTAGCAGAGTAAACCATACGAAATACCAGGCTGGATGAAGCACAAGCTGGAATCAAGACTGTGGGAAGAAATATCAACAATCTCAGATATACAGATGATACCACACTAATGGCATAAAGCGAAGAGGAACTAAAGAGACTTTTTCTTTTTTTAAGAGACTTCATGGTGAAAGAGGACAGTGAAAAAGTTGGCTTAAAACATTCAAAAAACTTGGCACAACATTCAAAAAACTATGATTATGGCATCTAGTAACATCACTTCATGGCAAATAGAGATGGAAAAAAGTGAAAACAGTGACACATTTTATTTTCTTGGGCTCCAAAATCATTGCAGACAGTGACTGCAGCCAGAAAATTAAATGATACTTGCTCTTTGTAAAAATAGCTATGACAAACCTGGACAGTGTATTAAAAAGCAAACAACCTTTGCCAACAAAGGTCCGTACAGTCAAAGCTATGGTTTTTCCAATAGTCATGTACATATGTGGCAGCTGGACCATAAGGAAGGCTGAGCGCCAAAGAATTAATGCTTTCAAACTGCGGTGCTGGAGAAGACTCTTGCGAGTCCCTTGGACAACAAGGTGATCAAACCAGTCAATCCTAAAGGATCAACCCTGAATATTCATTGAAGGATTGATGCTGAAGCTGAAGCTCCAATACTTTGGCCACCTGATACGCAGCCAACTCATTGGAAAAGACCCCAATGCTGGGAAAGATTGAAGGCAAGAGGAGAAGGGGGCAACAGAGGATGAGATGGTTGGATGGTATTGTTGACTCAATGGACATGAGTTTCAGCAAAGTCAAGGAGATGTGAAGGACAGTGTGAAGGACAGTGAAGAACCTGGTGTGCTGCAGTTCATGGGATCAAGAGAGTCAGGCACCACCTAGCGAATGAACAACAATATATCACAGACTTTATTTATATATTATGCATATTATTTTCTACTTCTACCAGAATGTAAGTTCTATAACCTTACATTTATTCAAACTGATTTTGTCCACTAAAGTATCTCAAATACCTATATCATCCCTGACACATTTTTGTTGACATGGTTGCTCAGTCATGTCTGTTTCTTTGCCACCCACTGGACTATACCACCAGCCTCCTCTGTCCATGGTACTTCCCAGGCAAGAATACTGGACTGGGTTTCCATTTCCTTCTCCAGAGGATCTTCCCAACCCAGGGATTGAACCCACATGTCTGGTTCACCCAGGAGGAAAAATCCTCCTGGTAGGTGGATTTTTTTTTTTTTTTTTTTACCACTGCTAGACCTGGGAAGGCCCCCTGACATATAGTAGGGTTCAGTAAATATTTACTGAGTGTAAGAAACTTAGACACCTAGGTTCAGAGATTCCTAGAACTGATAGTTCACTTTGGCAGTGCCCTCTTGAGCAAGTGTAATGTTTTCTTCTGATCAACTAATTTATTCTAAATTGAGAAAGTATTTGACAACGAAAAAGCAGGAAAGCACATTCCAGCCTATGAATAAAACAGGAGGAAGCAAAGACTGAGCAAGTAGATACCCAGTATTTTATTTTCTTATCATGACTGGGTGATTATTAAAAAAAAAAAAATCACACAAATTAAAATTGAATGGAGTTAAAACAAGCATTTAGTAATGAAGCATAAATAAACCATTACTTTTTTTTTTTTTTAAAGAATACGAGGTACTTCTCAAAGTATAGTCTAGGACTGCTAGGCTGTAAGAATACATATTAACGTAATAAAATATAGAAAGAAAGAGAAGGCAGGATAATAAACAAATTTAACTTACATAAAAACTCAATGGTTACAGTTTCCAGTCTTAGAAAAGAAGAAAACAGTAACAGCCACAGGATATGTAGCAATTCAAATCATGCCCTTCCCTCTTAAAGAAAAGGTCTTGAATTGAGGAAGGGCCAGGTGAGCAAGAGGTATACAGGTATAACTCATCTACTAAAGAATTTAAGAACTACTAGAAGGAATAAGAAAAGCTACCTGAGGTCCTAGGGAGAAACCTAGTAAGGTCTTCAGAGAGCGCACAACTCATTGAGTAGGCAAAGGCACACGAGTACAAAGTCCCAGGGGAAGCCAAGAAATAAAGGCAAGTCTGGGGACTAAGCATTGATTTGAGAATGGAGAGCGTAGTGTATGAGGTGACAGAAACAGACTGGAAAGGTGAGCGAGAACATGGCTAGGGAGCTTAGATTTTATCCAAAGGGAAGTGAATACCCTGAAGGCACTGAGCAAGAGTGACTAGAATCAGATGTGCGTTTTAATAAGTATGTGCAGCTTCAGTTTAAGGTTTCCTTTTTAGGGATAATCGTCATTACTCTCCCCAGGAGGGGCAATCAGTACCAGGAAGCCTGGTTTAAAAAGACAGAAGTATACTACTATAAAGCTACAGGCATCAAGACAGTATGGTATTGGTACAAAAACAGAAATACAGACCAATGGAACAGGATAGAAAGTGTAGAGATAAACCTGCGCACCTGTGGGCACCTTATTGTTGAGAAAGGAGCCAAGAATATACAATGAAGCAAAGATAGCCCCTTCAACACATGGTGCTGGGAAAACTGGACAGATACACGTAAAAGAATGAAATTAGAACACTTCCTAACACCATACACTGGAGAAGGAAATGGCAACCCACTCCAGTGTTCCTGCCTTGAGAATCCCAGGGACGGGGAAGCCTGGTGGGCTGCCGTCTATGGGGTCGCACAGAGTTGGACATGACTGAAGTGAATTAGCAGCAACACCATACACAAAGATAAACACAAAATAGATTAAAGACCTAAATGTAAGACCAGAAAATGTAAAAAATCTTACAGGAAGACATAGGCAGTACACTCTGACGTAAATCACCAGCACGATCCTCTCTGACCCACTTCCAAGACTAATGGAAATAAAAATATACAAATGGGACCTAATTTAACTTACAAGCTTTTGCACAGCAAAGGAAATAAACAAGATGAAAAGAAAACCCTCAGAATGAGAAAAAAATAATTGCAAACAAAGCAAATGACAAAGAGTTAATCTCCAAAATATACAAGCAGCTCCTGCAGCTCCATATCAGAAAAACAAACAACACAATCAGCAAAGTGGCAGAAGACCTTCTTTGGAGACATTTCTCCAAAGAAGACAGACAGATGACCAATAAACACATGAAAATATGCTCTCAACATCTCTCATTATTAGAGAACTACAAATCAAAACCACAATGAGGCACCATCTCACACCAGTCAGAATGGCCATCATCAAAAAATCTACGAACAATAAATACTGGAGAGGATGTGGAGAAAAGGGATCCCTCTTGCGCTGTTGGTGGGAATGTAAATTGACATAGGCACTATGGAGAACAGTATGGAGATTCCTTTAAAAACTAGAAATAAGACTACTGTGTGATCCGGCAATCCCACTACTGGGCGTATACCCTGAGGAAAACACAATTCAAAATGACATGTATACCCCAATGTTCACTGCAGCTCTATTTATTAATACAATGAACAGGACATGAAAATAGCCTAGATGTCCATTGACAGATGAATGGATAAATAAGCTGTGGTACTGATATACAAGGGAATATACTCAGCCATAAAAGGAACAAATTTGAGTCAGATGAACTGAGGTGGACAAACCTAAAGCCTGTTATACAGAGTGAAATAAGTCAGA
The DNA here is from genome assembly GCF_019923935.1 of Bubalus bubalis. NCBI lineage: Eukaryota > Metazoa > Chordata > Mammalia > Artiodactyla > Bovidae > Bubalus > Bubalus bubalis. The sequence goes on along the minus strand of NC_059167.1, from coordinate 52,070,687 downwards.
AAAACAAACATAGCATATTAATGCATAAATATGGGATCTAGAAAAATGGTACCAATGAACTTATCTGCAAGGCAGGAACAGACACACAGATGTAGAGAACAGACTTGTGGACATGGCGGGGGAACAGAGAGGACAGGACAAACTGAGAGAGTAGCCATGAAATATACACATCACCGTGCGTAAGAGAGACAGCTAGCGGGAAGTTGCCATAAAAGAGACAGCTAGCGGGAAGTTGCCGTATGACACGGGGGCCCAGCCCTGTGCTCTGTAACCACCTATAGGGGTGGGATGGAGTGGGAGGTGGGAGGGAGGTGCAAGGAGGGGATATATGTATGCTTATGGCTGATTCACCTGTTGTACAGCAGAAACCAACAACACGTTGCAAAGCAATTATCATCCAGTTAAAAACAAATAAAAATAAATTTTAAAGAAGAAGAAGACAGAAGTATGTACTTCAGATGCCTTAGCAGCTTGAATATTCACCTGTGTCTACTCAGAAGCACACCTAAGTTTAGTCATATCCAAAAGCCACCAGGATAAGACAAGAATAATTGGTCTGGGCCTTAATTTAGAATTTCTTGAAAGCTTTCCTTTTGGTCTCCAACATAAATGAATTATTATAAAATCCTTTCTAAGATCTCGCTTGCCTGTGGAGATAATAACCTAAGTTCTGTGAGCCAACCGTGCACTGGCCAAACTGTCCAGTGTCTGCTGCATGCAAGGATACCAGGCATCAGCTAGCTGTCCAACGCAAAAGTGGTCCTAGAGCAAAAGCTTCACAGGAGATTGATGAATGAGTTCTGTGAGTTGTCAGAGACAACTGAAAAGTAGGCTCAGAAACAATAAAGTTGTGAGGCTGTGCTGAACCTGAGACGTGGTTCTTTGGTAAAGGATGTGTGGAGTGTGAAAAAAAGCTACCGGAGTTCTCCCAGCACCAACATTTAATGAGTTGAGTCTGTTAAGAGACCAGATTAATATGCATATGCAGGGCTTCCCTGGTGGTCCAGTGGTTAAGAATCTGCCTGCCAATGCAGGGGATGTGGGTCAATTCCTGGTTGGTGAGCTAAGACCCCACATGCCAGGGGGGAACTAAGCCTGGCCGCCACAACTAGAGAGTCTGTACGCAGCAACAAAAGATCCCACAAGCCACAACTAAGACCCAATGCAGCCAAATAAATAAATTATAAATATGCAAATATATAGGTATTTACACAAGTTTTGTTGAAACAGTTATTTTTTTAAATTATACTTTACTTTCAGCTGCACTAGGACTTTGTTGTGCAGGCTTTTCTCTTGCTGCAGGAGTTAGGGCTACTCAGGTTGCGGTGCTCAGGCTTCTCATTGTGGTGGCTTGTCTTGTTGCTGGTACACAGGTTTAGTTGCTCCTCATCACGTGGGATCCTCCTGGCCCAGGGGTCAAACCTCCACATCCTGCACTGGCAGGAAGATTCTTCACCACTGAGCCACCAGAGAAGCCCCAGGGTTCTTTTATTTGCTAGATTTATAATAGATAATGTCAACTCAGTGCAATAAGGAAGGACTCTAAGAAAAACTGTTGCTTCCAGTCAGAGTTCACGATTTGCAGCAGTGACTGTGTATACACGCATGCACAAGCGTACTCAGCTGTAGTATGCTCTGTTCTTCCATAAGTGAAGATCTCAGAATTCCAAGCTTCCACCCCCTTCGCAGGCAAGTTCATTCTTCTAGTGAATTATTTTTAATAAAATCTATCAAATTTTCCTCTGAGATCATGAAATTTATTTAGGTATTAAGGTATTTAACTTTGTTGCTCAAGGTCATAACATTATGTTAAGGTACCATTACTACAAAGATGTTCATTTTCTACACTGTTGTCTTAAAGCAGAGCTCCTGCTATCAATGTTCTTCAAAAGCAGCAGTGACGATAAAGGTGCCCTTACACCATAGCCCCAGACTGGCTACTCTGTTAAGTATGCTTGTAAATTCAGAATTTCCTACCTTTGGAGCCAACACATCCATCTGCACTGGTTTCACAGAAGCAGTAGGTTTCGGGTGCTTATTGACATTTGTTGTTTTGGTGGGTGGAACAGGTACTTTAGTGTTCTGGGCTTTCTGAAATGAAAAAGAAATGTAAAGAGGGCAAGACAGCCTGTGTTGCCCTGAGTGCTCTACAGGGTCAACCTAGTACGCAGAGGTGCAGCCCTCACAGTTGTTACCTTAGCTACTTGTATGGCTCGGGTTGTAACCCGATTTCCAATTTCTTCTAAAACTGCCCGCCTGATAGTCACATGACTTTTAGGTTTAGAATTAACTCCCGTGTCATTATTCTCTAAATCGGTGGACACCTAAAAAAAAAAACAAGGAAAAAAATTACTGAAACTTGAGATAATTTACAATCCTTTGCTGGTGTCAGATCCTCAGCTTCTGAATTGATTTGGCAATGGTGAATCTACTGAGGTCTATCTGCGAGAGGGAAAGGCAAATTTTAGGAAGTCTAAAAATGCTACTTTCTATTTATAACATCACTCTACATTAGGCAAATACACTCATTCACTTTTTTTTTAATCCCACTAAGAGCTTCACAGGTAAGTGGCTATCTCCTATATGGACCCTGTATATGAATGGCATCTATTTAAAAAACTTCCTGGACAGAGATGAGTAACAGGTGCAATTAAGATACAATATTAAAAACCTGTTTAAAAGCCAGATGTTTAAAACCTAAACTAGGTTTTGATTCTACAAATACGTGCTCAGATTGGCAACATCTTTAAAGACAGCCTTTTAGCTGTGAGGGTGCCATAGCATGTGAGCTCTCTTTTATTAGGGATATTTAGAAAAGTTTTCATGGGTAAAATAGTTTTATCTCAAATTCAGAGAAAGTGTGAATTGTATGAAATAAAAATTGTTAACATGTGTTAGAATGCACTTAGAAACAAAAACTTGTTAGTAAAAACAAGAAAAGTTTTACATAGAAAAGTTTGTTTTATTATATGTGATAAACATTTCAGGAGAAAAAAACAGCATGTACTATTCTTGATAATCCGGGGTCCTAATTTTAACATATTTTCCAACAGAGGGTTTGAATGGACCTACCAGAATAGACAGATGGGCAGGGGAAAATGCAAGTCTTACCTGAATAGAAGGGAATTTGAGTATGAAAGCACTTTATGGGTAGTTTAGACAAAAATTACTTATCAGTTTGACTCACATTCACAAAAGGATTACAGTTAAATACAGAATGTATTCAACTTATTAGGATCCTCAAAAGTCACACTGTTCAAGTCACTGCCAATTTTAAAAAGTGTTTGAAATTTCCTGTGGGTTGAAGTGGTAATCTAGGTCAATCCATCTGGAAGGGGGAATCAGCAGCTTTTAACAAGCCTACAGCCAGGAGGATGGAGCTCAGGTGTGTCAGGGCCCTCTACTTTTCAGCAAGGAAAAAAGCAGATCCAGGTACGATTCAAACCCACAGAAAAAATCCACACCACCATTAACACTTTGTTTTTTGCAAAGATGAAATAAATGAATTTGGACCTTCTTTTAGTCTGCCATATGGCTCCAAATAATCTCTCTATTACATTTGAGTAAAGGAAATTACTTTTTTAAAGGGACAAGACCATACATTGGCTAACTTAGCCTTGCAAGACTTCGTGTGCAGAAATAAAGAGGAAACTCATACAAAGGGAAATGTGCAAACATTTGAAAAACAGCCATAGCTGTTGCTTGATTACACATTTGAAATACTTTTCAGCCTGCGGAATTTCTTCGTCCTTCTCCCCTTCCCCACCGCTGATTCCTTAGCTGGCAAGGACTGAAAGAGGAAGAAAACCCCAGGAAGCTGTATTTAGATAACTCTCTTAACAACAAAGCGCTCTCGGGAACCCCTTGCCCAGTCCTAGGCCCAGCGCTCAGGGACTCACTTGACAAGTGCCAGGCCCGAGGCGTTTTCCTACACTCCCCTCGCCCCGCGGAAGGGACGGCCAGGCCAGGAGCCAGCACCGGGAGAGCGGAAGCAAGGCGGGGAGAAGTCAGCCGGCGGGGATAGGCCTCAGGGCCGGCCAGGCCCCAGGGCCCAGGCCGACGGCAGGAAGAGGAAAGCGGCGCAGCTTGGAACGAAGTTCAAAGCCGAGGAGAAAGAGAAGCGAAAGTCGGTGGAGCAGGCAGCGCGGCCGGGCCCAGGACCGTGCGGAGGGTCGCCGGCCCACTCACCGTCTGGCGTCGGAGCAGCGCCATGAGGAAACGGACAAGCAAGAGTGGCAGCCCCGCCCAGGGAAGGACGCAGACTGGACAAGAGAGCACTAGCTTCCGCCGCGCAGTTAGGACTGCGCTCCGGGCCCGCAAGCTGGGGATCTTCGAGAAGTCGCCTAGTTCCAGGATTCAAATACCGCGCCGCTCGCGCCCCCATTGGGCGGCCCTACGTACCACGCGCTCTTCCTATTGGCTAGGCCGCAGGCCGTTCCGCAGGCTGATTGGCTGAATTTTCCAGACCCGTTTGTTGTCATAACAACAGGTTGGGTTTTTTTCTGCTTGGTGTATTTTAAAAAAAAATCTCGGCTTCTAAGACAAACAAAAATAAAATGCCTCATTGGAAAAGCAGACTTAGGACGCCTTGTCTGGATTTTGACGCGGCCTCAATTACGGATATCTGCGTTTGTACAGGGTGCGCGGAAGGTGGTTCTAGGGAACACCCTTAAAATGCCATTTCTGATATTTACTCTTCTTCCACAAGTTTTGCGTTGAAGTTAGGTCGGATTGGCCTGTCTAGGTAGTGGAACAGGCGCCTATGGGTCCTTTAGGGCTGCGATGTGTTAGGTGGTTGAGATGCAAACCTGTGCTTAAGGACTGGGGATTGTGGCCTTTACTCTAAAGCTAAGATTCTTAGGAGATGGGAAAAAATGATAAATGCGGTTTGTGTGACTTGTGATTCAAGTAAGCTCTTCATTGTGTTGCGGAATCTGGCACATTGTTTCCGTGTGTGTTGTGATCGGTGCTCAGTAAATATTTGTCGAATAAATTATGATGTGCTGAAGATTTTAAAATGAGAAAGACAACTGAAGTGTGATCCAGCCTTGGGCAGCAGGGTGGGAGGATCAGGTCAAGACAAGAAAAGAGGAGAGAAAAGGGGAGAGGAAACAGAAAGGAAGGGTCAAAGGCCCACAGTAAAGGTAGTGAAATCACTTCTGATGATAGGCTCCGTCTAAGAATTTGTGCAAGATTTCCCATCACTCCCTACTCTTTTAAAAATGGTTTATCTCTCTGTTACTGGAGTACTGCTGCTGCTCAGTCGCTTCAGTCGTGTCCGACTCTGTGCGACTCCAGTGACGGCAGCCCACTAGGCTCCCCCATCCCTGGGATTCTCCAGGCAAGAACACTGGAGTGGGTTGCCATTTCCTTCTCTGGACTACTAATGAGCCTTAAATAAAGTGATCTGAATTAAATTCCTTCTCTTGGATCTAAAATGACTACACTTGTTTCCTCTTCAGTTCAGTTCATTTGCTAAGTCGTGTCCGACTCTTTGCGACCCCATGGACTGCAGCATGCCAGGCCTCCCTATCCATCACCAACTCCCGGAGCTTACCCAAACTCATGCCCATCGAGTGGGTGATGCCATCCAACCATCTCATCCTCTGTTGTCCCTTCCTCCTCCTGCCTTCAGTCTTTCCCAGCATCAGGATCTTTTCAAATGAGTCAGTTTTTCGCATCAGGTGGCCAAAGTATTGGAGTTTCAGTTTCAGCATCAGTCCTTCCAATGAATATTCAGGCCTGATTTTAGGATGGACTGGTCCGATCTCCTTGCTGTCCAAGGGACTCTCAAGAGTCTTCTCCAACACCACAGTACAAAAGCATCAATTCTTTGGCGCTCAGCTTTGTTTATAGTCCAATTCTCACATCCATACATGACTACTGGAAAAACGTAGCTTTGACCAGATGGACCTTTGTTGACCAAGTAATGTCTCTGTTTTTTAATATGCTGTTTAGGTTGGTCATAACTTTTCTTCCAAGGAGCAAACGTCTTTTAATTTCATGGCTGCAGTCACCATCTGCAATGATTTTGGAGCCCCCAAAAATAAAGCCTCTCACAGTTTCCATTGTTTCCCCATCTATTTGCCATGAAGGGATGGGAACGGATGCCATGATCTCAAGTTTTCTCAATGTTGAGTTTCAAGCCAACTTTTTCACTCTCCTCTTTCACTTACATCAAGAGGTTCTTTAGTTCTTTTTCGCTTTCTGCCATCAGGGTGGTATCATCTGCATATCTGAGGTAAAACAGAAATAATTGCAGCTACTAAGTGGCATGAGAAGATGTTAATGTATCCATTGTCCTAAAACTAAAAATTAGATATCCAGTGAAGAAGTATTGGGAAGGGAAAATAGATGTTTAGGGCACTGGGGTTGTGACTAAAATTATACTTTTTCTTTATTGTTATATTTTTGTGGTAATATCAAAAGCTACAACTATAAAACAATTCTTACCAACTCTTAGGGCTTTGTAAACAGAAATGTTATGAATGGTAAAGTGTTTTTATTAACTGATTTGACACTGTTAAAATTGAATAATTTAATTCATATTAGACACTATATTTTCATATAAAGTAGAGGTACTATTTCTTGTGGCTTATCCCTCATTGCAGCTAACCTAGAACCTTACAAATAAACTTTTTGATTCAATCTCTTGTTTAATGCATTGTAGTCCTATATTTTTATTTCCTATTCCCTTCTATCTTAGATAATTGATCACTCTTCCTATATACTAATTTAAATAAACTTTCTCATAGAATCCTCTTAGTTCTTAGATCCCAGTTTTTAGTATTATCCCAATTTGGGGGGCATTTTTAAAATTGATGTATAATGGATATATATTAGCTTCAGATGTAAAACATAATCATTTAATATTTGTATATATTCCAAAAGGATCACAATGAATCTAGCTAACATCTGTCATGGGTTATCCCAGTCTAACAGATAAAGAAACTAAGACTCAGAACAGTTGTATGTCTTGGCTGCAATCACAGTCCTTATGGGTTTCAGAGCTAAAGTGTGTACTCAAGTCTGATTTCAAAGTCTTTCCTCTGTATTTACCATTGTCCTCTCACTGGCTTCCCTGATGGCTCAGCTGGTAAAGAAACCACCTGCAATGTGGTTCAATCCCTGGGTTGGGAAGATCCCCTGGAGCAGGGAACAGCTACCCATTCCAGTATTCTGGCCTGGAGAATTCCATGGACTGTATAGTCCTTGCGGTGGCAAAGAGTCAGACATGACTGAGCGACGTTCACTTTCCCTATTTACATTTGGCAGAAAGAGTGGCAAAAGCTGAAAAAGTCATCAAAGGAAATTGAATAGAAAATTAACCAAGTGGAGAAGGAAATGGCAACCCACTCCAGTGTTCTTGCCTGGTGAATCCCAGGGACGGGGGACCCTGGTGGGCTGCCGTCTATGCGGTCGAAAAAAAAGAAAATTAACCAAGGATAAATTTCCTGAAGGCTGGTCTTTTGCAGTATGGTAAAATTCTACATGATCAATTCACTTTATTTCATTTCTTGGACAAGTACTGCTTCAAATATATGCATATCAGGTGAATATGGAGTGAGGAAGAATATTGCAGGCATAGAACGCACCCTAAGCAAAAGCACAGACCACCAATATTGGACTGGCATGACTGAGACAGGGTGAGTGGCTTGGTTTGTCAGGAGTTATTACGTTTCAAGGCAGGTGTTGCCTAGTATCTTCCAACCGTACAAAAGAAAGTCTGAGACAGATTCTGAGATTCCTACACAAATGTTTAGGTCCTGGACTGCCAAACAGGAATTCTTCAAACACTAAGATTCCTCAGTCTGGGACAGAGTGAAGGTCGACATTCTAGGAATCAGCAAACTAAATGGACTGGAATACGTGAATTTAACTCAGATGACCATTATATCTACTACTGTGGGCAGGAATCCCTAAGAAGAAATGGAGTAGCCATTACAGTCAACAAAAGAGTCCAAAATGCAGTACTTGGATGCAATCTCAAAACCAACAGAATGATCTCTGTTCATTTCCAAGGCAAACCATTCAATATCGGTAATCCAACTAATTACCAGTAATCCAAGTAATTAACGGTAATCCAAGTCTATGTCCTGACCAGTAACACTGAAGAAGCTGAACAGTTCTATGAAGACCTACAAGACCTTGTAGAACTAACACCCCAAAAAGATGTCCTTTTCATAGGGGACTGGAATGCAAAAGTGGGAAGTCAAGAAACACCAGGAGTAACGGGCAAATTTGGCCTTGGAGTACAGAATGAAGCAGGGCAAAGGCTAATAGAGTTTTGCCAAGAGAACGCACTGGTCATAGCAAACACCCTCTTCCAACAACATAAGAGAAGACTCTACACATGGACATCACCAGATGGCCAACACTGAAATCAGATGATTATCTGATTGATTATCTGGTTGATTATCTGGTCAGCAAATCAAGACCCGGACCTGACTGTGGCTCAGATCATGAACTCCTTATTGCCAAATTCAGACTTAAATTGAAGAAAGTGGGGAAACCTACTAGACCATTCAGGTATGACCTATATCAAATCCCTTATGATTATACAGTAGAAGTGAGAAATAAATTTAAAGGACTAGATCTGATAGACAGAGTGCCTGATGAACTATGGATGGAGGTTTATGACACTGTACAGGAGACAGGGAGCAAGACCATCCCCAAGAAAAAGAAATGCAAAAAAACAAAATGGCTGTCTGGGGAGGCATTACAAATAACTGTGAAAAGAAAAGTGAAAAGCAAAGGGGAAAAGGAAAGATATACCCATTTGAATGCAGAGTTCCAAAGAATAGCAAGGAGAGATAAGAAAGCCTTCCTCAGCAATCAATACAAAGAAATAGAGGAAAATAATAGAATGGGAAAGACTAGAGATCTCTTCAAGAAAATTAGAGATACTAAAGGAACATTTCATGCAAAGATGGGTTCAATAAAGGACAGAAATTGCATGGACCTAACAGAAGCAGAAGATATTAGGAGGTGGCAAGAATACACAGAAGAACTGTACAAAAAAGATCTTCACGACTCAGATAATCACGATGGTGTGATCACTCACCTAGAGCCAGACATCCTGCAATGTGAAGTCAAGTGGGCCTTAGGAAGCATCACTACAAAGCTAGTGGAGGTGACGGAATTCCAGTTGAGCTATTTCAAATCCTAAAAGATGATGCTGTGAAAGTGCTCCACTCAATATGCCAGCCAATTTGGAAAACTCAGCAGTGGCCACGGGACTGGAAAAGGTCAGTTTTCATTCCAATACCAAAGAAAGGCAATGCCAAAGAAGGGTCAAACTACTGCACAATTGAACTCATCTCACACGCTAGCAAAGTAATGCTCAAAATTCTCCAAGCCAGGCTTCAGCAGTACATGAACCGTGAACTTCCACATGTTCAAGCTGGTTTTAGAAAAGGCAGAGGAACCAGAGATCAAATTGCCAACATCCATTGGATCATTGAAAAAGCAAGAGAGTTCCAGAAAAACATCTATTTCTGCTCTATTGATTGTGCCAAAGCCTTTGACTGTGTGGATCACAATAAACTGTGGACAATTCTGAAAGAGATGGGAATGCCAGACCACCTGACCTGTCTCTTGAGAAAGCAACAGTTAGAACCACATATGGAACAGAATGGTTCCAAATAGGAAAAGGAGTATGTCAGGCTGTATATTGTCACCCTATTTATTTAACTTTTATGCAGAGTACATCATGAGAAACGCTGGGCTGGAAGAAGCACAAGCTGGAATCAAGATTGCCGGGAGAAATATCAATAACCCCAGATAAGCAGATGACACCACCCTTATGGCAGAAAGTGAAGAACTAAAGAGCCTCTTGATGAAAGAGAAAGAGGAGAGTGAAAAAGTTGGCTTAAAGCTCAACATTCAGAAAACTAATATCATGGCATCCGGTCCTATCACTTCATGGCAAATAGATGGGGAAACAGTGGCTGACTATTTTGGTGGGCTCCAAAATCACTGCAGATGGTGATTGCAGCCATAAAATTAAAAGACGCTTACTCCTTGGAAGGAAAGTTATGACCAACCTAGACAGCATACTGAAAAGCAGAGACATTACTTTGCCAACAAAGGTCTGTCTAGTCAAGGCTATGGTTTTTCCAGTGGTCATGTATGGATGTGAGAGTTGGACTGTGAAGAAAGCTGAGCACCGAAGAATGGATGCTTTTGAACTGTGGTGTTGGAGAAGACTCTTGAGAATCCCTTCGACTGCAAGGATATCCAACCAGTCCATCCTAAAGGAGATCAGTCCTAGGTGTTCATTGGAAGGACTAATGTTGAAGCTGAGGTGCCAATACTTTGGCCACCTGATGCGAAGAGCTGACTCATTTGAAAAGACCCTGATGCTGGGAAAGATTGAGGGCAGCAGGAGAAGGGGACTACAGAGGAATAGTTGGTTGGATGGCATCACCGACTCCATGGACATGAGTTTGGGTAAACTCTGGGAGTTAGTGTTGGACAGGGAGGCCTGGCGTGCTGCAGTCCTTGGGGTCACGGAGAGTCAGACACGACTGAGGGACTGAACTGAACTGAAAGATAAAGCTGCTAAATGCTAAAGATCCAGAAAATGAGAAACCAAGGAAAGTTTTGAAGAAGGATGATGATTTGCTTAGAAATTTGTTTTAGAAAGTTGCCCCTTGGGCCAGCATGAAGAATGGACTATGGAAAAAGTTTTCCTAGCTGACATGCAACTAAAAATCTGATTTGTATGAATTTAGAGAAAAAAAAATGAAAAGAGGTATGCGAGGCATTTCTATAGACATGAGTCTGAGCAAGCTCTGGGAGTTGGTGATGGACAGGGAGGCCTGGCATGCTGCAATCCATGGGGTTGCAAAGAGTCAGACACACTGAGAGATTGAACTGAGCTGAACTGAATCTGTTGCTGGCTTGGCAGGGTGTATGGTTATGTCCCAGTCTGTTGTCTGTTCAGTAGCAGGGAGACCCAGAGAGGTAGAAATAAACACCTTTCTATTATAAGCCTCCACTCAAAAGGATTCTTTAAAATCTGGACCTCAAGCTTGTGGATTATCCAAGCTTTTTTGTTGTTGTTTGTTTTGTTCTTTTAATCTACTAAATGCCTTGCTTATACAAGGCACTGTGCATGCTAATTAGAAGAAAAAAAGGGTGGTCATTTAAAAACTGCGCCCCTGGGACTTCCCTGGTGGTTCAGTAGTTAAGACTCTGTGCTGCCAATGCAGGGCTTGCAGTTCAATCCATGGTTGGGGGACTAAGATCCCACATGCCGTGTGATGCTGTCAAAAGATTGAAACAAACAAACCTGAGTTCCTGCCTTCATGGTGCTTAAAGTATAAGGTCCATGAAAGGATAACAGTATAATTTACTCATCTTTAGAAGGTGAGTATAAAAATGAGGTCCCTCAAGTCAATGGTCAAAAAACCATTGACTCAAGTTTTAATACTATGCTGTTCAATTATTAATGCATTTTCTCTTTTCTGCTATTCCAGATAAACATTGTAAGACACTCTAAATTTTGTCTCATATCCTAATCAGCTTTGGTGAAACCTTGAGGAGCTACAGAATGCAGAGAATGTCCCAGCTGGCATATCAAGCTTTCTTTTCACTAACCAACCCCAAGCTGGGCTAAACTGTGCCTGTGGGGTATGCAGGCCAATTGGGACATGAGAGCCAATCCCACTCTCACCCAGAAGGTAGAGAGAGTGAAGACGATGTCTCATTTCACTTCAGTTTGTATTCCTTTTTCAACTCATTCTTTCCATTTTCACACCTGTTGTTTAGGAAACCTGTGCACCCTTAGAAAATACCACTATTCCAAGACCTAACTCTTTGGCATGAGTAAGTTCAGGCTAATTCTGTACTTCTTTAATGCTCAGGTCACATCTGGAGTGATGATCACTTTCAGGTATCATTGTGTGTGTGTGTGTGTGTGGACTGTAGCCCACCAGGCTCCTCTGTCCATGGGATTCTCCAGGCAAGAATACTGGAGTGGGTTGCCATTTCCTGCTCCAGGGGATCTTCCCAACCCAGAGATCAAGCCTGTGTCTCTTGTTTTTTTTTATCTCCTGCATTGGGAGGAAGATTCTTTACCACTAGAAATATCCCAAAAAATGGTGACAATAGATAAGAGGCTTATGATCCAGTTTAAACAAAAGGTTTCTAAGGATATTCCACTTGGAAAAGACCCAAATAAATCAAGATGGCTGTCCTATAGTATCTGAAGACCTAGCATATAGCAAGAAACCACTTATTTTAACACTGCTCCAAAATATAGGATAGGGTCCTACATTGTAGGAACACTTAACAAAGGAAAAGAATTAATGACTTTTTAAAATAATTAATGATTTCAACACTTTACCAAAAAAAAAAAAGTGCTTCTACAATAAGTAGTGACCTCATCAGCCCTGGAAGAATATAACTACAGGCATAACTGGATTGGTTGGGGTTCTTCAGAAAGATAGGGAATTGGCCCACACAATTATGAAAGCTAACAAGTCCTGCAATCTTGTCTGCAAGCTGAAAACTCAGGAGAGCCAATGGAGTAGGTGCAGCCCAAAGGCTGGTAGACTAGAAATCCAGGAAGAGCCTAGGTCTCAGTTTGAGTGCAGAGACAGGAGAAAATCAATGTCCCAACTTGAAAGTAGTGAAGAGGAGAATTCTCCCTTACTCATGGGGTGTGGGAGGAGAAGAGGAGAGTCTTTTTGTTCTGTTAAGACCTTCAACCGATTGGATGAGGCCCATCTATATTAGGGAGGGCAAACTGCTTTACACAGTCTACAGATTCAAATGTTGATCTCATCTAGAAACACCCTCAAAGATAGACCCAGAACAATGTTTTACCACATGTCTGGGCACTCAATGGTGCAGTCAAACTGACACAGTAAATTAACTATCACAATAACCATCTATCAAGAACACTGCAGAAAGAATTTCTTAATTACACAAAGATAGGGCCGTCAAAGGAAAAGAAGAAGCACCTAGCTATCTCCAATTTCTTCTTCTCAAATATCAGCATAAGGAAGTCAAAGTTCTTCCACCACTGATTCCTCTCATGATTACACTTCAGAGAATAAGACTGTTTGCCTTTATGGCTTCTCCATATGTCGGGCTTCCCTCATAGCTCAGTTGGTAAAGAATCTGCCTGCAGTGCAGGAAACCCGGGTTCAATTTCTGGGTAAGGAAGATCCCCATGGAGAAGGAAATGGCAACCCACTCTAGTATTCTTGCCTGGAGAATCCCATGGACAGAGGATCCTGGCAGGCTACAGTCCCTGGGGTCGCACGAGTCAGACACAACTTAGCAACTAAACCACCACCACATATGCTCAACTTCGACTTGGGGGAAAAAATAAACGTGTTCAGGAAGTTCGTACTAGGAATTCTAACAAAGCAATAGCACTTGTTTTATCTCACTGTGATAAATTAAAGATGGTCATAATTCTTTTTTTGCTGCTGCTGCTATTAATAGACACAGTCTATTTCCCGTAGCCTTGCTTTGACTCACAGAATACGGCAGAAATGGTACTGTGCAGTTCCAGACCGAGGTCTTAGGAAGCCTGGAGGTTTCTTCTTAGAGCTCTGACCCACCATGTGCAGAGCTCTAGCTATCCCTCACTAGAGAGACCACATCAAGAGAGAGAAATGCCCAGTGAGTCTTCAGCTGTTCCAGCCAACCCTACTAAAGCATCAGACATTGAAGGGAGGCCACACCGGACACTGCATCCCAGTAGAGCTCCCAAATAAATGCAGTCACATGAAGAACACAGAAGTCACACTACACTGAGATATGAGCTATCCTCGCCCAGCTCTGCCCACATTTTAAAATGATGAGCAATTATAAATTCTGTGTCTAAGTCACTAAGATTTGGTGTGGTTTGTTACTAACAGATATATTTACCTGGCAGTATTCTCAATCCTTAGTCACATGAGCTTTTCTGTTTGCTGGAACAGTCTTGTATCTTATTGCTTACTATGGTGTCACAGCTTAGAAAAACATAGCACAATGGGTAGGATTTACAATTATTTGTAAAAGCTGAATCTCAAAAACATTATTCTTGGAAATTTTTTCACACAGGAAACTTTAGTGCTAAGCCATGTTCTTACATTTGGCTGTTTTCCGAGGGCACAGTTTACTTAGTGCTGAACCTTGGATCAGAGGTAACTGAGAGCCCTAGGAAGCACTGAGCTGGTCTCATAGAATTTCTGGCCACAGAAGTCCAAGGTCTAGAGACTGAGTCTTGATATAGGGGATAAGACAGTTACTAACTGTAGTATTTTAAAATATGTACAGAAATTCTTGCTATACCTTCCTTCAAATGCTGGAACCCAGTCAACTCCTTCTGAGTAGAGGCTATAATTCGTAACTTGCTTCTAATGAATATAATATGGCAGAAATGAGAACATTACATCAGTCTATATGAAAAATCTCTCTGTGGCTTCCTCCTTGCTCTCTTTCTGTGGTCATTTGCTCTGGGGAAGCCAGTTACCCTGCTGTGAAGACATTTGAGCAGCCCTATGAAGTGACCCTTATAACAAGGAAGTGGGGTGGGGTCTCTTGGCCAACAACCAATAATGACCAAGTCTCCTATCATCAACCATGTGAGTGAACCATCTTCCAAAGAGATCATCCAGACCCAGTAATTACTTCAGATGACTGCAGCCCCAGCTAGCACCTTGACTGTAACTTCATGAGCCACCCTGAGCCAGAAGCACCAAGCTAAGCTGTTTCCAAATTCCTGATCCACAGAAACTAAAATGTTTGAGGTTAAGCCACTCAGTTTTATGGTTACCAAGCAATAGAAGGTAATACAAAGCTTTGGGATTTGGGGCATGTGTGCTGCTGCTACTGCTGCTAAGTCGCTTCAGTCATGTCCAACTCTGTGCGACCCCATAGACGGTAGCCCACCAGGCTCCCCCGTCACTGGGATCCTCCAGGCAAGAACACTGGAGTGGGTTGACATTTCCTTCTCCAGTGCATGAAAGTGAGAAGTGAAAGTGAAGTCACTCAGTCGAGTCTGACTCTAACGACCCCATGGACTGCAGCCCACCAGGCTCCTCCATCCATGGGATTTTCCAGGCAAGAGTACTGGAGTGGGGTGCCATTGCCTTCTCCGGGGGCATGTGTAGCTAACAGTAAAG
Organism: Bubalus bubalis; assembly: GCF_019923935.1. Lineage (NCBI taxonomy): Eukaryota > Metazoa > Chordata > Mammalia > Artiodactyla > Bovidae > Bubalus > Bubalus bubalis. The sequence continues at coordinate 52,055,556 of NC_059167.1, read as the reverse complement.
GAGGACCCTAGGAACACCATAACTTATTCTCTAAGCAAATACTAATAGAATGGTGGTCTAGATAGTTCAATAAACACATCCATCCCTTTTTAAGTGCAAGCTGGGAGACTACCACATCTCTTGAATTCTCTTGTCAAAACTCTTCTTAAAGAGGCTCTTGAGAATCTAAAAAACAGAATCCTTAGGATAAAAGGTTTGGAGCATCCCATATTATGGGCCAGGTTGGAAACCTGAGTGTCTTGAGCTGTTCTACCAGCCACATAGGCCTTGGGAGAAGCCAAACTCTTTCTTTCTAAATAACACAATAGATGAGTAAAAATCTATAGAATTTCAAAGTCTCCCCACCCACCCCAGACACATACTGAATATTGCCACCTAAGGTAAAACTGACTTGCAGTAGCACACAATGAAAATCAGTGTATCTAAGCATTCTGTTTTATGTATTGATTATGCCAAAAACTTTTGACTGTGTAGATCACAACAAACTGTGGGAAGTCTTCAAGACATGGGAATACCAGACCACCTTACCTGCCTCCTGAGAAATTTGTGTGCAGGTCAAGAAGAAACAGTTAGAACTGGACATGGAACAACAGACTGGTTTCAGATTTGGAAAGGAGTACATCAAGGTTGTATACTGTCACCCTGCTTATGTAACAATACAGAGTACATCAGGCAAAATGCCGGGCTGGATGAAGCACAAACTGGAATCAAGATTGCCAGGAGAAATATCAATAACCTCAGATACTCAGATCTAAAGAGGAACTAAACAGCCTCTTGATGAAAGTGCAAGAGGAGAGTGAAAAAGCTGGCTTAAAACTCAATATTCAAAAAACGAAGATCATGGCATCCAGTCCCATCACTTCATGGCAAATAGATGGGGAAACAATGGAAACAGTAAGAGACTTCATTTTCTTGGTCTCCAAAATCACTGCAGATGGTGACTGCAGCCATGAAATTAAAAGACGCTTGCTCCTTGGAAGAAAAGCTATGACCAACCTAGACAGCATATTAAAAAGCAGAGATATTACTTTGCTGACAAAAGTCTGTCTATTCAAAGCTATGGTTTTTCCAGTCATCATGTGGTTAGTCCAGTTCAGAGTTGGACTATAAAGAAAGCTGAGTGCTGAAGAACTGATGCTTTTGAACTGTGGTGTTGGAGAAGACTCTTGAGAGTCCCTTGGACTGCAAGGAGGAGTTCAGGCCAGTCAATCCTAAAGGAAATCAGTCCTGAATATTCTTTGGAAAGACTGATGCTTGAAGCTGAAACTCCAATACTTTGGCCACCTGATGTGAAGGACTGACTCACCAGAAAAGACCCTGATGCTTAGAAAGATTGAAGGCAGGAGAAGGGGATGACAGAGGATGAGATGGTTGGATCACATCACCGACTTGATGGACATGAGTTTGAGCAAGCTCTGGGAGTTGGTGATGGACAGGGAAGCCTGGCATGCTGCAGTCCATGAGGTCGCAAAGAGTCAGACATGACTGAGTGACTGAAGTGAACCATTCTCTGTAGTGATGATAAAGGATTACAAGAGACATGCAGTTTGTTCGGGCTAATAAAAAGCTTCCCTGGAAACCTACACCTTCTACACAGTCATAGCTCTCAGCCTAAAAATAAAGCTTAGTTAGTTCAGTCGCTCAGTTGTGTCCGACTCTTTGGGACCCCAAGAATCGCAGCACACCAGGCCTCCCTGTCCAACACCAACTCCCGGAGTTCACCCAGACTCACGTCCATTCAGTAAGTGATGCCATCCAGCCATCTCATCCTCTGTCGTCCCCTTCTCCTCTTGCCCCCAATCCCTCCCACCATCAGAGTCTTTTCCAATGAGTCAACTCTTTGCATGAGGTGGCCAAAGTACTGGAGTTTCAGCTTTAGCATCATTCCTTCCAAAGAAATCCCAGGGCTGATCTCCTTCAGAATGGACTGGTTGGATCTCCTTGCAGTCCAAGGGACTCTCAAGAGTCTTCTCCAACACCACAGTTCAAAAGCATCAATTCTTTGGCACTCAACCTTCTTCACAGTCCAACTCTCACATCCATTCATGACCACAGGAAAAACCATAGCCTTGACTAGACAGACCTTTGTTGGCAAAGTAATGTCTCTGCTTTTGAATATGCTATCTAGGTTGGTCATAACTTTCCTTCCAAGGAGTAAGTGTCTTTTAATTTCATGGCTGCAGTCACCATCTGCAGTGATTTTGGAGCCCAGAAAAATAAAGTCTGACACCGTTTCCACTGTTTCCCCATCTATTTCCCATGAAGTGATGGGACCGGATGCCATGATCTTCGTTTTCTGAATGTTGAGCTTGAAGCCAACTTTTTCACTCTCTACTTTCACTTTCATCAAGAGGCTTTTTAGTTCCTCTTCACTTTCTGCCATAAGGGTGGTGTCATCTGCATATCTGGGGTTATTGATATTTCTCCCGGCAATCTTGATTCCAGCTTGTGCTTCTTCCAGCCCAGCGTTTCTCATGATGTACTCTGCATATAAGTTAAATAAGCAGGGTGACAATATACAGGCTTGACGTACTCCTTTTCCTATTTGGAACCAGTCTGTTGTTCCATGTGCAGTTCTAACTGTTGCTTCCTGACCTGCATATAGATTTCTCAAAAGGCAGATCAGGTGTTCTGGTATTCCCATCTCTTTCAGAATTTTCCACAGTTTATTGTGATCCAAGCAGCTAATACAACATATGCGGCTCAGTAGTGTGCTTAGTTAATGGTTAATGGGCACCAGATCTCTATATAACACAATTTAATGGGAAAAATTAGGGGTGATTGAGGAATTCTGTTATTTTCTCCATAATATTTACTTTCTTTTAGCTCAGAAAGGGTGAATGGTTTCATATTCTGTGCCAATTCTGATCCACTGGCAGTAGCCTAAAACACAGCATTAGATGGTTTTTATGGGCAACTATGTGCCTCATGTGCTTTCAAGGCAAAGGAAGAAAGCACACGTGCTCTGAATCTTCCATTCCTCTGGTAGAAGAAAAAAGGCCAACCTATCAGAGAAGGGCTGAAAAGGATTGTTCATTCTTATCTAGTCATCAGTTGGTTGGACCCATAAGAGAAAGACTGCAGTAAACACTGAACTATGGTCCAGCACCTGCCTTTGCTATTATTTGTTATCAAGGGCAAGCGAATCTGGGTGGTGGGGTGGGACGGAGCAAGCATTGGGAGAACTTACTTCTTAAGTATATCCTATATGCAAAGCTCTTTATACTCATCTCATTCAATTCTAATAAACTATTTCTGTTATAGGTAAGAATGATGGAGTTCAGAAAGCTTAAGTTTTCTACAGTTACACGATTCAAAGCCCAAGTCTGTCTGACACCAAAGACTATATTCTTTTCAAAATTTCAAAAGATCAACTGTGTAGCCTGTGAATCTGTACAGGATACAGAGGAGAGAGATGAGATTGTGTCCAGAAGGCACAACCACAGAATTGACAACATTTATTTTTCTTAAAAGAAACATGTTTTGGACATAACTCTTATTTCAAGGAAATGAGTGAAATCTATAACTGAGAAAATATTTCAACCTTAATACATCCAATATTGTGACATGTGAAATCTTGAATAAGCAAGAAAATTTACTGTGTTTCCAGAGGTTTTGGAAGTTAAATTAGAAATCAGGATGCAGTAATAACCTAAATGGGAAACGAACTTGAAAAAGAAGAGATACATGTAATACACATAACTGAATCACTTTGCTGTACACCTGAAACTAACAAAACATTGAAAATCAACCATACTTCAATATAAAATAAAAATTAAAAAAAAATCAAGATGCATTTTCTACAAAACTAAGTTATTCTCATTTATGAAAAACTAATAATGAAATGTCCACAGAGTCAACATTTTAATCTGTTACAGATGTTAATAGCATTTTTAAAACAGAGCTAGTTTCCTGTCAAATTGTTATGATTCAAATGATGAAACACGCTAGCAGCTAAAAATCACCAGATAAGAAAAATGCTTCAAGTATCACTTTATCACTTCGATATTGAGAAAAATGAATATTAGATTTGCTGACAAAAGAATTTTAGTTTTAAAGAATTTGGATAGCTATCACTGAAAGTTTCACTTTGACATAAAATGTAGCAGGATATGGAAGACACCAAAACAAAGCACAAGGTAAAATACTAAAAATTTCCTTCCATATTTGGTTCAACACTAATCACATTTTCCTGCAACTAACTGTAGTAGCTTAATAAGCTTCTACATAGTTCAGGTATATGCCACAAATACTCACATAAAGTCAATTTTAAAGTAATGATAGTCTATATTTTTAAAAATCAGTAGCAAATGTTAAACAAATCAACAATGTAATTGTGCATCTAAATCTGATGTAATATAAAAAATAGAGAAATCTATATGTATTTGTGTTTTGGGGAGCATCAAGAGGACTCTGTTGTATAGATTTCTCCCCATCTTATCCCTTGGCCCGGACCATGGGTTTTCCAGTGGTAAAGTCCTACATCTAGGCTACCAGAATATGGGCTACTAGCTCTTCTCCCCAGTAAGATGGCAAAGTCTCTCTTTCTCTCTCTCATTCTGTCTTGCCACCCCTCCCACAATCCTTCTACAACTGCTGCTAGTATTCTTATTAATTGTATTATTTTATATCCAATTTTCTTAACCATAATCCACCCATGATCTCTAACACATACCATGCTGAAGCATGTTGATATTGACAATTACTCAGTGTAACATTTACTAATACAAAAAAAAGGGCAAGTAGCCATAACTGAGTGAATACAAACAAAATTAGGCAAATGTCAACCTGAGTGAGATCACTGTTTTTGAATCCCATAATGTTCAATGTAGGCAGTTTTATAAAAATGAATTATGAAACACAAAGACAATAGAAATATAAGTTATTTATTAATCAATCCACTTACAAAGCAGGTGGCTTAATGCAAGCTTATCGACATCTTCACATATGATCCATGGGAACATGTCTTCCACATACAGACAGTGATGTTACTGACTGATGCATTTGCAATCTGGGGCATATTAAGCATATTTAGACAAATAAAATTAGGCTATCCTGTATATGAAAGTATCTTGATAATATGCATCCTGAAGTGGATTAAAACTTTCTCCAAAAGAGAAATGTTAGTACATTAACTTAACTTTAATATTCTATATTATGCAGTAAATCTTAACTATAGAAATTAAAAATTTTAAATCAGTGATCGACTCTTGGTAATGTATGAAGTGGGAGTCTAAAACCAGAGCAACAGTAGGTTGACAGTATAATTTGTGCCTCACAGTATCTGCAGATTTACTGTTTTCAAGCTTAAAGAGAAATAAAACAAGAGACATGTAGATTCAGCTGACTTTATTTATCTTTAAACTAATAAAAATCCCTTTAAAAGTGATTCTGGGACCTTTAGAAGTTCTATGAATGCCTAGATACCTGCCGATGACTGCAATTCTAAATCCTGACTAAATGTGTTTACAAAAATCAATGTAAGCAGATATCTTTACTATGCGTGCTTAGCAGAAGACTGAATGAAATTCTACATGTCTTCTTCAATTTCCCTAAAATTTTGTTAAATCTGCAAGTATATACAATCCAGCTAATTGAAATTAATATTTAGTGTTCATCAGAGCTGTTTCACAGCAGCAAAAATTGAATCTGGGAAATAAAGTTCTAAACGATGGAGGAAAAAGATAAATACAATAGGAACAGCAGTCTAAATGTATGGTATTAATATTCAACTCTATCTGCATTGTGCTAAAAGGAAAAGGATACACCAAGAAGAATTCTATTGATCACTCTGGTGATGTGAGTACCACCTGCATCTGATTGAAAATGGTTTGTATTCTGTTCCCGGTAATAAGGATGGTATTGAACTCAGAACTCCATATTGTAAATATACAGCAGCCATTTTGTCCTAATTAAGGAATGTCTTAATACACAATATTATCATTTTCTAGAGGATCTTTATACATTAAACTAAAGTACATGATTGATTAAATTAAACGTTAGTAATGGATAAAAAAATTCATAATTCTCAAGACCCGGTACTATGTAAAAAACAAAAAGACCACAAAATTCTACTTACTAAAGCAGCTAATCTTGCCTGCAAGTTTAGGGTCACAAGCCCATAATATGTGCAAAGAAATGCAATACAAGGAACCATGCAAAAATACAGTAAAATGATACAGGAAAAATGTCAAATCTAGAAAAAAAAAGCTTTTATAAATACATCAAAATCAACTGTATACATAAACTGTAGGCCTAGCATTAGTTGTACCATGTAGCAGAGCCAGCACTCTTAAGTTCAAGGCTTCCGAATCTGCGCAGGTAAGTCATGCCATCTTTGGTTGACTGCAGTACCAGGAGGGTGGGAATGAGAGGGAGGGTTAAGAGTTCTGAAACATGGTGTCAACTTTCACTTGGCAGCTGGGCCTCAATGTCCACTCTGCAAATGGGGCACTTCTTATTGGTGATCAACCACTGGTCAACACACACTTGGTGGAAAAGGTGCATACAGGGAAGGCGTCTATTATAAGTAAACAAAACAAAAAGCAAAAGTTAATTTTATGACAAGTGCAGTGGCATTTAAACAAATGATACATGTAATACTTCAGTAATGTTCTGAAGTACTAAACATTTTCTCTTCTGTTAAAAAAAAAACAAACAAAAAAACCCCTCCCTACTCAAGGTTATATACCTACATTAAATTAATACTTTGGGCAATGTAATGTATTAATGACCAAGATAATTAACTGTCACAGCTAAAGAATCAAATTATATAAGATCTCAAGAATTTTAAGAACAACTACAGTAACAATTATTCCAGCTTTGTTTCTATACATGAGCTGCCAATGTATTGGAGTTGGCAATATGTTCCCCACAACATAATACTGTAAATATATTTTTAATATCAAATCACTGTATTTATGAAGCACTTCCCAAAAAATTCTCACTTAATTCTCTCTCAAAAGAATTCTGTAAACACACAGCAGCCATATCATACTAATTAAGGAATATTATATTCGGTCTAGAGGATCTCTTTAACACATTAAAGTACATGATTGATTAAAGGTTATTAATATTGTTTCATGAGGTCATTTTCATGTTCTATCGTACTATACTAGTCTTTTAAAAGCAGATTAAACAGCTATGTTTGCTTTAGTACACTACACTATCAATTAGAAATAGAGAAATAAATAAAGCTTCCATGCACTAACATGCTAATATCAAACCTAACGGTAGAATAAAGGTTACTGACTTAAGTGTCAATTTCAACTTCCACCACTGTTGAGTTGTTGTACATTTCAGATTTCATATTTTGTAAAAATAGCTAAAAAGAGGTGTTCTAATTACTCTCTGCACAGTATTGTCAATACTGTAAAAAACAATTATCTATATTTATAAATCTTCATTGGAAATACAGTGTTCAAACAACCTTCTATGTGATATAGTAGACAATAAAAGTTTATAACTTTTTTTTCTCTCTTAGTCAACTGAAGAAATAGGATACAGTTGTTATATATGTTATAGAACTTGCTTCATATGGGATTATGTTACATTAGAAAAAACAGAATAGGAACAAAACAGTTACTTAACAGATTATAAAAAGAAAAGTCTAAAGTATTTGGTTAGCATAATAACATTTTCTAAATCACATAGCTGCAAGAAGAAAACAGTCTACAAACTGAGAGGAAATTTTAGGACAAGATCACTTTATAAATGATGATGTAAAACAAACTGCATGGAGCTAATCTGGATCCCTCTCTTTAAGCTTTGGAGAAACATTAATATACATGTTTTGGCCTCCAAAGTCTCTCATCTCTCAAGTTCTCCGTTCTATAAGATTCAGATAAGACAATACTGACCACAAACTCTCCCTGGCCAAGTCTTGGTATGGCCCTAAAACAGGTAGTATATTTCTCTTTGATGTTAATACAGAAACTTAATCTTTTCACTGTTTTATTCACTATTAGAAGACAATTCTACATATCAGAGACTGGTAACAGGGTACGCTAGGAGTAATCTTTATTTGGTTTCTGGTCTGCTTTATAATAAAATTCCTCTTATTCTGGCTGTGTTGCAGGTCTGTGGGAGATTAGTTCCCCGACCGAGGACTGAATCAGCACCCTCAGCAGCTCAAAGTGCAGAGTCTTAACTACTGGGCAACAAGAGAATTCCCTCAAATAAAATCTCTTGTTCAGTTCTGACAATGAATTTTAGATAATTACTGTTTAGTTACCTCACATCTTCACCTTCCTCTAAAATAGACAAACAGATAGTACATTTTTCCTCTGTGTCTTCCTCAGTCCCTTCTTCCCCATCTTGTTTGCAGTGCAGTTTCCTCTGTGAGAACCAATCAGTTGTTACCTTGTTAGTAGAGATGACATTATTGAACAACTGAGTAAAGTTCGTGTTTATTTGAAAAACAAAACAAAACAAAACCATACATTCACCCACAACATACTTCCCAGATAAAACTGCCATGAATTAAAGGATGAATTAAGTGACTATTATCAATGAAGTGTTCTCGTAAGACCCTTAAATAATCAGCATCAAAATTAAAAGTAACAGATATTCATTAGTCTGAAATCTATCATTTCTAACCCAGTATATATAATCAGGATCATATATACTATTCTGTCCCATCATGAGGCACAGTCAGATAAACTTTGTTTCATTAATAAATGTTTCAGATAATGTTCAAAAATGAATGCCAGTTATAATATTTAGCTTAAACAGTTGAGAGGACTTACATTTAATGGTAATACCCCATTAATACTCTTAGGAAAAGGGTGAAAAATACAACGAACAGTCATTTTCAAACTTCATTAGTCTCTATAGTATAGAACATTGTTTGTTGAAAGAAATTTATTTAACATGCCTACTCCACATCTTCTAGATGTAACACTACATAAGGAATATAAGGGCAGAATATAAGAAATGTAGGTCAATTAAGTTCCCATCCAAACAACTGACTAGCTAAATTATGGTACCACTATAGGATGGAATTCTGTATAAGCTATTAATAAGAATACGGGTCCATCTGTAGGTGCTGATATAGAATAAAAAGAAAATGGACAAAAACTGTATGCATATTCTCTCCTTTGAGTTATTTTTAAAAGCGGAAGAAAAAAATATACATATGCACATTATTAAAAATACTTGGAAGATTACCTAAGAAATCTTTAAGCATGATTTTTCTTCTGGGAAGGAAAACTAGGATCTTTAAAGTAACAGACTTCAATTTATAGTTTTAGATTTTTTAACCATATGCATATATTGTTTTAATAATTTAAAAATGTAGCTGATAGACTCCATAAACTTTAAAAAAGTCCATGATATTGAATGTTATGCATTTCAACAATAATGTAGATGTTTCATAAAATAAATGCTTACCTTTTTGTATTTATGTGGATATGTACATCTTTCAATTGTCCCCTGGGATGCTCCACGATTGACATTTCCTAATCTTTCTTCTAAATGAATAAGTTCCTGAAGAAGAAGAAGAACTAGTATTAAAAGCCAGTATTATTATTCCTTGAACAGCACAGTCAGTATTGTAAAAGCAATAAAGTACCATATTTATAAACATGCAATGTAAACAGAGTATTCAAAAACCCATATATGGTAAGGCGAATGGCTGTTTGTAACTATTTTTCAGCTAACTGAAGTGGTATGGCAAAGTTATCTTTGTAGACTAGAGCAGCGTGTTGCCACAGATCCTATAGAAGTCAGCAAGCATGTATGCATCTAGAAGATGAAGTCACTGCAGGAAAATAGGGAAACAAGTCAAACAGTAATTCTTGACTCCAACTTCCAAACTGACATGAAGAAACAAAACTTTAATCATATTTAAATGATCTGTTCTTCCAGAAAATTCAAAGATATTTAGCAAAAAACTGAATTACTTAGGTTTCTTTTTCTATAGCAATGCTTCTCTAAAAACTATGCTTAGTCAAAAAGCATGAGGCATTGATTATAGTAGAAAAAAATATTTTAAAAACCTAAATGTTTTTCTAGAAGAATGGTTAAATAAATTATATTCATCTACCCATGAGAATATCAGAACTATCAAAAACAATGTACTAGTCAAAAAACTGATAGTACTTATTTCCCAGATATATTGCAAAGAGTAAATTTATAGAAAAAATGTTATTACTAAATTCTAATGTATTACAAGCATCACTTGGGTTCAGTAAAGCATATACGTCTAGTTCATTTAAAAATTTTTAAACTTCTTATTTTGTATTGGGTAGAGCCAATTAACAATGTTGTGATAGTTTCTAGTGAACAGCAAAGGGACTTGGCGCATACAATACATGTATCCATTCTCCCTCACACTCCCCTCCCACCCAGGCTGCCACAAACATTGAGCACAGTTCCACGTACTGCATTTATTAAAAAAAAAAAAAAGCATTAAGGTTTTTCTCGCACATTAAATGGTATGGTTCTTTATCTGATATTTATATTTATTTAATAAATTCCTACATTCTTCTATTATTAGATATTTTCAATTACTCTTCTTCAATATTTGGGTAATTTCTGATGCTAAGATTAATATTACTAATAAATCTTTCTATAATAATCCCTAGAAGCAATATAGATGTGTTACTGCCTTTTGATCCTCAGTCACTGCAGCAATCCTATACTTGTAATTATTAATATTACACATACTGTCTTTTTGCACTACAGATACTGTGGCAAATATCTTCATTAACGCTATTACATACCTCAAAATTGCCCCTGAAAGGACCTCTGAATGATGTTCCATCCAAGCCTGATGAAATGTAACGAATGTGAGGATAGCCTGCCATGTCAGGAACCTATTTTAAGAGAACAGGTAAGCTAAACGAATTAAGAACAGGCTCAAGTTTTACTGCTACCATTGAATAATTCAGATACTCAATTTTCTTCATCTAGCTTCTCAAAAAAATCAACTTCAGGAAGTATACATAACTCCAAAAAAGGCATTCTGTTAACAGGCTCCTCTTCAAAAGTGATCTCGTTTATAATAACTTTTAAATTATCATCAGAAGGAAAAAAACAGAAACAGCAGTTCCATGAGATAACAGATTCTCTTCTACTTGACTTATTTTGCACAAAGAATCCTAAGTAGAGAATACTCAAACCCAAGAATGATGCTCTTAGTAGCCTAAACATATACAGAGTAAACTTTTCGTAAGATCTGGTCAATTTCATACAATATTGTAAAGTAATTAGCCTCCAATTAAAATAAATAAATTTATATTAAAAAAGATCTGGTCAATTTCAGAGAGCTTTATTATACAGTATTAAGAAATAGAAATGCATAAAATTTTCTAACAAAATTTAATTTCAGGATAAAAGTTTTATTTCCCTTTCTCTAACTCCCAAATAGCCAAAGGTACCTTTGGCTGCTCTTCTGGTTTGGTTCTATTAGTGAAAGTTTTAACAGTTTCTAATTTTTTGTTAGCTAAAGTCAATCTTCACAATCTTATTTGTGAGCTCACCTACTTGACAGAATTTGTTTGTAACTCCAAAATCAATAGTTGTGCTCTCACAAGTCATTCATAGACCTGCACAGAGCAGCAAAAAAATCTGAGTTACCCAGTATGTGCTCCCAGCTGAGGAAGAACAAGACCCTGCCCACTTGTTTCAGTTCTTACACTGTAAACAAGTGTCTTTTTTGCAATGTATTAAGTGAAATGTTTTTCACATTTTTGTACTTTTTATAGGTCATTTTGTTGTTTAAACTGATCCCCAAACATAATGCTTAATTGTTAGCTAGGGTTCCTAAGTACAAGAAGGCTGTGATGTGCCTTATGGAGAAAATATGTGTACATATGCTTCATTCAGGCATGAGTTATGGTGTCATGAGTGTGGCCATGTGCTCAATGTCAATGAATCAACAGTAAATATCAAATAAGGTGTCTCTAGACCGAAAAATACATTAAAACAAGGTTATGCATTGGTTGTTGGACTGGAAGCTTGCAATAACCCAGGGCTGTATTTACCCTGGGAATAATGGTTCACTATCTATTTTGTCAGCATTCACAGTAACTCTATAGTACATTAACTACCATGAATAACAAGAGCTGACCCTAGTGTTAGGAAAGGGATATTCTAAGACCATTCTTGCATTTTTATAAACAAATCTCCAGAATTATTTGGCTTCTACTAAATCATAATACACTTCTAGCATGTTTTACAGCTTTAAAAGACAGTTCACACATGGAAAAGAATTTAAAATAAGCAATAATTTTTACCCTTTAAATAGTCTATTATTTAAGTATCTGCAACTTCCCTTATAATAAAGATCAATAGTATCCAGCTCTAAGCAGATAACCTATCTTCCTACACATCTCCAAGAGAAATGAAAAAATCAGAAAGGAACTCCTGCCTTCCAAATTACTTAAACCTGTACGTCTCCTGTAACCCTCCCTAGCCTCCTTTCTCTAACTTTTAGGGATAAGCTTCCTCTTTCTCTTACCCAAAGGTGAGCTCTATCATTTGCTCCCCTTTTCTCTTGTTTCCCCAACCTGGACCATCCTTAACTGCTACCCACCCTTTTCCTGTATATCTTCAAACAAGTCCTCCCTAATGCTACCACTGTTTTGTCTTAAACCTAAAATTACCTTCAAGTTTCTCCAAACCCAGGTTCTCTCTCTAATCCTAATAGTGAGAGAGTGTTAGTCACTTAGTCGTGTCCGACTCTTTGCCACCCCATGGACTAGAGCCCGCCAGGCTCCTCTATTCATGGAACTCTTCAGGCAAAAATACTGGAGTGGGTACCCATTCCTTTCTCCAGGGGATTGTACCTACTCAGGGATCGAACCTAGGTCTCCGGCATTGCAGGCAGATTCTTTACCATCTGAGCCACCAAGGAAGAATCAGTCCTGGACCAAATGCCAACGCTATTTCCCACTTTCCCTTCACAGCCAAGTTTGTAAGGCAAGTAGTTTGTATTTAATCGCCACATATTTTAACTTTCCCTACCTTACTGTGATCTAAGAGGCACCCCAACCTCCTTCCCTCACCATTACTGAAATCACTTTGACAAAAGCTGCCAAAAACCACTCTAATGCTAAATGCATTCAACATTTTTCAAACTTGACTTTTTCGTGATAAAACACTACTGACCATATTATTTTGACATTATTCTAACTTTGTTTCTCCTCAATTACCCTAGCCAATTCTTGGAATTATTTGTTTGAAGTACAGTTATTGTTGTTGTTTAGTTGCTAAGTTGTGTCTGACTCTTTTGTGACCAAATGGACTGTAGCCTGCCAGGTTCCTCTTACCACTGAGCCACCTAGGATGCCCTGAAATACAGTATTATCATTTAAATACAGTATTATTATTGGCCAAGGTTCTTTCAATCTCTCATCACCTTTGCACATTTTTCTTAGAAATCTAATCCTCTTCTATGGATTCATGTAATATGACAGACATGTGACACATGTAATATTTTATATTGACAGATCACAACCTCTTTAACTCAAAGACCAGTTTATTCTTTGGAGATCCAGACCATAAACCCAACTTTCCTACTGGACAGTCCACCCTGACACACATGTATCTCAGATTCAGTATGTCCAAAATCTAACTCACTTAACCCCTTCCCTTGGAGAAGGCAATGGCACCCCACTCCAGTACTCTTGCCTGGAAAATCCCAGGGACAGAGGAGCCTGGTAGGCTGCAGTCCATGGGGTTGCAAAGAGTCAGACAGGACTGCGTGACTTCACTTTCACTTTTCATTTTCATGCATTGGAGAAGGAAGTGGCAACCCACTCCAGTGTTCTTGCCTGGAGAATCCCAGGGATGGGGGAGCCTGGTGGGCTGCCGTCTGTGGGGTCGCACAGAGTTGGACACGACTGAAGCAACTTAGCAGCAGCAGCAACCCCTTCCCTAAATCCTCATCTAATATTCTCCAAATTAGTGAACAGCAGCACCATATACCTAACAACCAAAGCTAGATATATGGGAATCATCTTAAATATTACTCAAACAGAGCCCATCATTTTCAGGTCAACTGCCACTGCCCTTGTTCAAGCATTCATCAACTTTCATCTCTTCTACTATAATGTGTCCTTGCTTCCACCATGAAACCTATTTTCCACACAACTGAAGAGATGGTCTATTTAGGTACAATCTGATCAAGACATTCCTCTTTCAATGAAGCCTAAGTTCTAGTTTCTTGGCAGGGCACATATTTCATTGCTGAGTGACCTTCACCCCTAAGATCTAGAAACAGCAACTTGGATTTCCCTGTTTTTATGCTATCTGAAAGCTCTTTGCATGATGTAGCCACTTTAAGAGGACCATTCTCAATTCCAAAGCTTGCTTAGAAGTTGCATGTATGACTTGGAAACCTTCTCTGAAATACTTCTACCCCTACAAAACTACTCACTTCTCTCTATTACACAACATGTATTATGTGAAAAGCAAACTCAATTTTTGCTGAATTTGCTCTTTAGAACTCAAACTGGTATCAACAAAATCTGAATCTGCTCAAATCAGTTACAGAGAATTAGTATAGTCTTTCTACTGATCAGAAAATAAAGTATGAATGCATCAGAACAGACCCATTACCATTTATGATGATAAAGCACATATCTCACTAAAAGTGGATAAAGATTATCATGTCGTATAAAAGGAAAAAAGTGTCATTTTTTACATCAAGAAGAATATATGTAACATTACAAACACATATTTTACTGTATCTAATACCTTCTTATAGCACACTGTAAATCTAATAATAATTCTAATCCTCTACTGAAACACCTATTAACAACTAATACATTAAAAATATTTCCAAAAAATAATTTAGAAAAGGAAGAACAGTTTTTGAAGGCAACTATGTCAGAATTTTGAAATCTTCCTATTTTACCATTAAAGGTAGAGCTCCTAACTGCAAGTGATGAAGCCGAGGTGGTGCATGGTAATGGGCCAAGTGAGGATGCAATGCTCCAGGTGTATAAGTAGCTGCAGTTACTCCAGCTTCAATTCCCAGTTCCCTGACAAAAGAGAACAGTTTAAATGTTAGACATCCTTACAGGGTCTATTATCAACAGAAATGCAGGAGTATGCTTACATTTTTTAATGTCATCTGAAGATTCTTATCTTAGCTGAGTAAAAAAGATAATTTAGCCCAAAAGATATACCTAATAATTTCAAGTTCATCTTAGAAACCAAAATTCAAAGGTTCAACTTTGTGACCATGAGCAACAAGGCATTTGTATCCAGTTTCATGCCTTACAAAGGAAGGACATATAATGAGTGGCCCTAAGGTTCCTTCCAATCTAAAAGTCTGATTTTTCATGAGAAGCATATACAATTGAGTTTACTTTTTTGGTTTATATGAATGTTGCTTCCAGGTCTTTTGTTTGTTGGATAGTGCCTGTGGATTGTTGGCATCAAGGATAATTCAAAGAGTAAACATTTCTATACCTTATAAAGCAAGGGTAAACAACATTTTAGAAAGTAAAACTGGTAAATATCAAATCTTCATTTATTTATTCTCATCTTATATTTTGTCTGAAAAGTCACTGTGGATCAAGATCTCAATAACTACCTACAGACAACAGATTCAGAAAGAAAATTAATGCAAATTTGTCTCCATTTCTCTAGGAAACAACTCAAGCCTCGAGGATCCAGGCTGGATTTCCCTTGTCAATAGCAGGGGTTAAGGGAGGTATAGCAAATGTGAGTACAAAGGTGGGGGTGCTGGATAAAGAAGTTATGAAAAATTTAGGGTTTTTACTTTGATGGTCGATCTCTGAGAAACAACAACAACAACAACAAAGTTCTACTCCAGTTTGACAGGGTTCCCTGCCCTAGAACTCAAGTTGCTACTCCTTCCTCCCCAAGTCTCTTATGACACACCCAGAGACAGTGAGCCACAGCTAAGCTGGAATTCAGTTTCTCTGTATTATCCTTAAAATAAAAATTTATATATCTAGCTATTTGCTGTGGTAGGTCTTAGTTGCAACACTCAGGATCTTCAATCTTGTTGTGACATGTGGGATCTTTACTCGCAGAATGCGAACTCTTAGTTGAAGCATGTGAGATCTAGTTCCTTGACCAGGGATCGAACCCAGACTCCCTGCACTGAAAGTCCAGTCTCAGCCACTGGACCACCAGGCAAGTCCCCACATTACCCTTCCCCTACAAAGTATCTCTTCCAACCTTTTCTACCACAAGAAACTGATCACAGCTCTGAAATAAATAAGATACTGACCAGGCAGATCTCTCCGGAGCCTGTCGAGGATGTGAGGACATAGTCTGAGGCACATGAATATGATGCCCGTGACCATAATTTGGGTGCATCCTATGTGGATGGGGTGGGGGGCGTTCATGTGCCCGCCTGGAAACACAGAACACAAAAAGACCACTGGAAATAATTGAATAATTGGTTATTTCTTAATGTAGAAAAAAACAATCTAGTATTAATATTATAAACATCTATAGTCTTGAAATTAACTCTGTAACAATAAACTATAAAATGCAATATAAAATAACTTAATGATTAACAATAAATCAAAAAACCATAGTCCCACAAATTCTCACTACTCATTTATTTCAATGTCTCCAATCCAAATATCATCCAAGGGAAAAAACAGTATCTTTATAATCTTTATATGGCAGATATTTTAAATAGAATAACAGGAACTAAATGAAAATAAAATTTTGAAAATTAATACTCCGGCATATGCTATAGACACAAGGAAGTTGTTTTATATAAACATATAAAACAGAAGAAATGGAAACTATCTTGCTTCATCTTTTTGCTTTAATAATATTCATTCATTTTAATGGATAAAACTTCTAAGTAAAAAACAAACAAACAAAAAAACTTCTAAGGAAAAAAATTTAACCTGTGCATTTTCTTCAAACACATGCAAATACATGTCAACACATCTGGGAAACTGGTATTACTTCTATTCACACTCTTTATTCATCAGTCCAGCTTACTGTATTTTCTCTTTCTAAAGTCTGTCAAATTTACAAATGCAAATGATAATCAAGTTCTAAACGAATGGCACTTGAGAAAAAACAGTTCTAGGGATTCATTTTTATAGTCTAATTCTTATTTTCTACTAGTTTCAAACACATATACAGATTTTTCATGTTTAACCTTAATGATTCAGAACAAGTAATTTTCTAGATACTGGAAGATAAAAATATTAATTGGCAACTTTCTATATAAAGAGTCACTATATTAAAATGACAGAAATAGTCACAGATTATAAATATAACCTTAAATTATATAACTAAAGAAAGAAGTTACACAAGAGCCAGATTATTGATTATATCAAGAGTCTGCAAACATTCTGTAAGGGCCAAGTACTTAATATTGCTTGCTCTATGGGCCACATGGCTTCTGTTGTAACTACTCAACTTGGTTTTTGTAGTGTAAAAGAAGCTACAGACTATAGATGAACCAGTGTAGCCATTTTCCTGCATAACTTTAATAGGCAAGCAGAATAAGACCAACAAAGTACACTGCCCCAAATTAGAACATCAGATCCTGAGTTTTGCAAAGAAAACAAAAAATTCTTTTTGTTTTTATAGTCTTTTCATATGAAATAAGCTTTTATAAAATTTTTATGTCAGCACCTACAACTCAGGATAAGACATTCTGGTTAGTAAAAAATTAATTTCCTAGTGAACTGAGGATTAAGTATAGCTATATCACTTCTGAAGACTTTACAATTTTAAAAGCCAATGGAAATAGAACACAAAAGAATAAAGGATGATTATCTTTTTAAAAATGTAAAACATACGTTGGATGCTGCATCATTCTCCTTCTTTGAACTTCCATCCTCTGCATCATTTCATGAGGATGCAGTCTTTGCGCTGGAGGTGCTGTGGCTGGAATATGGTGTGAAATTGGCTGGTGTGTGGGAGGAAGATGCTGAGGGATTGGTGCAGCTGTACTGGCTAAATGAGTTGGAGGTGGGGGTGCCACGGGGTGAGATGTTGCATGAGACGATATTTGAGAATGGAAAGCATGAACAGGATGAGGAATAACATAATCCACTTGAGGTGGAGGCTGAGTCTGAGGAGGAGGGTTTCCATGAGAGTGGGGGCAGGCAGAGGTTTGATGATGAAGTGGTCTTGTCAAAGAAGCATCTGTAAGAAAAGCACAAGCACCACAAGGTTAAACATATATTGCCATAATACATTCATGCTATACTTTACAAACATAGTGTATTTTTATTTTATAAATACTTTATCAATGCTTGAGTCTGCTTAGTCTTGTTTGGCAACCTGCTTTCTTCTTTGAGTAATCACAGGTATCTTCTCAAGTCAATATATATAGCTTTACTTCATTCACAGCATTTCATTACAGGAAGGCACCAAAATTTATTGAAGAAATCGCCACTGATAAAAACTGGAAGCAAACCAAAGCTGCAATAAACATCTCTGTGTATAATTCCTCTTGTGCTCTCTTTCATATATGCATGTACACGAGTGTCTGAACACAAAGGCACACATTCATACACACCTCTCACAGAAAGTTTCTATAGCATAAATTCCTATAAGCAGTTCTGAGTCTGAAAGAATAATTTAAATTCAGATTATTGTTGTTGATCATGCCCGACTCTTTGTTATTCCATGGACTGCAGCACGCCAGTCTTCTTTGTCCTTCACTATCTCCCAGAGTTTGCTGAAACTCATGTCCACTGAGTCGATGATGCCATTCAACCATTTCATCCTCTGTTACACCCTTCTCCTTTTGCCCTCAATCTTTCCCAGCATCAGGGTCTTTTTCAATGATTTGGCTCTTCACATCAGGTGGCCAAAATATTTGAGCTTTAGCTTCAGCATCAGTTCTTCCAATGATATTCAGGGTTGATTTCCTTTAGGACTGACTGGTTTGATATCCTTGCTGTCCAAGGGGCTGTCAGAATCTTCTCCAACATCAAAGTTCAAAAGCATCAATTCTTCAGTGCTCAACCTTCTTCATGGTTCAACTCTCATATTCATACATGACTACTGGAAAAATCATAGCTTTGATTATATGGACTTTTGTTGGCAAAGTGATGTCTCTGCTTTTTAATATGCCATCTAGGTTTGTCATAGCTATTATTACAAGGAGTAAGGGATTTTAATTCCTTGGCTGCAGTCACCATCCACAGCAATTTTGGAGCCCAAGGAAATAAATAAAGTCTGTCACTGTTTCCATTTTTTCCCCCATCTATTTCCATGAAGTGATGTGACCAGATACCATGATCTTAGTTTTCTGAATGCTGAGTTTCAAGCCAGCTTTTTCACTCTCCTCTTTCACCTTCATCAAGAGGCTCTTTAGTTCCTCTTTGCTTTCTACCAATAGGGTGGTATCACCTGCATATCTGAGGGTATTGATATTTCTCTCAGCAATCTTGATTCCAGCTTGTGCTTCATCCAGCCCAGCATTCTGCATGATATACTCTGCATATAAATAAGCAAGGTGATGATATACAACTTTGATGTATTTCTTTCCCAATTTTGAACCAGTTGTTCCTTGTAAGGTTCTAACTGTTGCTTCTTGATCTACATACAGGTTTCTCAGGTGGCAGGTAAGGTGGTCTGGTATTCCCATCTCTTTAAGAACTTCTCACAGTTTGTTGTGATCCACAGTCGCTTTAGTGTAGTCAATGAAGCAGATGTTTTTCTCGAATTCCCTTGCTTTTTCTAGGATCCAGCGGATGTTGGCCATTTGATCTAAATTCAGATACTAGTTGACAAAACATCTTTCCGAAAAGTTTACCATAATTAATTACCATCAACAGTACATGAGAGTTCCTGACTAATTACACTGTCACATTTTTTACATGCTAATCAGAAAAAAATTTTATATTCATTAATCAATTATATTTCTTCCCAGAATTATCTATTCTGTTATAATTCACCTTTTTCTTATTGATTTATAAGTATTCCTTATATACATGGGAGCTTTGTCATAAGGTAGTACAAACATTTTTCCAAATTGTCTCCTGGTAATTTTACTCTGCCATAAGTATTTTGCTTTTGTAAAATCAAATGTATAAATTATATATTTATAAACACATAAATCATGTTTTCTTTCATCATTAATGGTTATAGAGCACTATAGAGAGGAAAGGAACTTGCAAGTCCCAGGCACGCCTGTAAACATGTATTTTCACCACTGCTCTTCTCTCCCTGCCCCATGCTATTTTTCCTGTGCTACATATTAAATAGAGGGCATATTTGCTAGCAACTTACCGTGAAAATCAGCCTTTATAAAGATGGTTTCACCCATTTCTTCAATCTGAATCTTTATGTTGCAAAATGACTGTTGAAAGGTCCCTTAAAGGAATACTTTTCTCTCTTACTCTTAAGAGATAAGCATCAATTTGAGGTCTAAAAGTAAGTTTGTCTCCTCCCTGGATTTCAGCCCTAATTTCATTTTATTTGTAAGATTTTCTTGGTAGCCTGGTATGGAGCCATAGCATTTCTCTAGTTTCATTACAGAAAGATTACCTTCAATTTTTAATTGCTTTGATTTGTGCAGCAGGGGTGAAAGGTAACCACAGACTCATTCAGCCATACTTCAAAGGAAAACTTGTTAGCATATATTTAAAGGAAACTTTCACTGAGCTCAATTTAAGTTGTGAGACATATTTTTAAACTAATTTTCTAAAAGTTGTATTTTCAAATCAGTGTTTTACTCTAAGAAGTCACAAAGCTCAGTATTTCTTAGTCATCAAAAAAGAAGTCACTAAGTTCTCTTAACTGTTAACTATTCTTCCTCAAATTTAGAGCATTTTGCCCAGTTTCACAGCAAGGTTCTCTAACTCTATAAATTATTATACAAGAAATAATATTCACAAATATCACAAAATGCTAATGTTTTGCTTTGGAATGAATCAATTTATTTAATGCTTCATTAATCATTTTTCAACTTTACTGAGGTATAATTAACAATTAAAACAATATATCTGAAGTATATAATATGATAATTTGACACATTATACCATGTGAAATGATTACCACAATCAGTTTAATTAACATATACATCACCTCACACAGTTGCCAATTTTTGTGTGTGGTGAAAACTTCAGCCATCATTATAATGCACTGTTTATCTAAACAAAATAATTACTAATCATTGTATAAAGGTGATATATTCTGCATTCCCACAGACCATTTCCCTTCTTCTCTGTATTATGTGTTCTTGCCAGTAAAAATAAACAGACAAACAAAAATTGTTCTTGATATTGTTTCTTAAAAGTTTAGCATGTCACTTTAACCCAGCAATCTCAATCCTAGAAGTTACCCTACAGACTAGTAGAAAACTACAAATAATTTAAATGTTCATCAACTGAGGACTAATTCAATATACAATGGAATATTATGAGGATATTAAAAACAATGAGCTAGAATTTTATATATTACAAAAATCTGAGACATATTGTTAAATTTTTTAAAAATAAATAATGAAAAAAATAAGATAAAATTAAAAAACAAAAAACAACAAAAAATAAAAATAAATAATGAAAAAGAGGGAAATACTATGTTTGATATGATCCCATTTTTTTTAAAAAAGGAGAGATATGTCATAATAAGAGATGTGTCAATAATAACATGTGAAGAGAAAGAAAATTTCTGAAAGGGTTTATAATGAACTATAAACAGTTGCTACCACTGAAGTATCGGGATTAGTGGGAAGAATGGAGAAGGACTTTTAACTTCTTATTTTATATTATTCTGTGATTTGAATTTCTTAAGGTGCACACAAGTTACTTTTATGATAAAAAGAAAACATTAATTTTTTAGATTAGGACAGAAAAAAGCAAAGGATACATTTATAAATTGCTTCAGTATATTATTTTTAAAGATGAGGGGGAGAAAACCACACATTTTGAGTTCCCAATAAAAGATGATAAATCAAAGATGAGTATCAACAACTATTACAGAACAGCCTGCACATCCTGCCAGTGTTTACACACAGAATTCATCCACTGGTTAATGCTTTGCAAAAACTTTCACTCTTGAAAAGATAAATGATGTATCACCAGATTTCACTGTACAAATTCTGGGTTGACTCTAGCTGTACATGCAGGACACAGATTTTTAAAATTATAGGACTGGAATCGTAAGAAGATAAATAACTGAACATTAATCCCTCATATGTAATCAGAGGACAAAAGCAAATTTCCTTGCCAATGTTTTGCTTTACTCCTGGCATGAATTTTCAGTGCTTTTTTTAAAAATCAAAATATTTAATACATTTCCATCTGATTATTAGCCTATGATTTAACAAAGCAATAAATACACAGCCTAAGGTTATTTCTCATTTCTTGTATCTTATAGATTTCAATTTCTTAGAAAAGTCATATTTGATTCTATTTTAATTGCCTGCACAAAAAGAGTACAGATAACCTTTTTACAATTGGCTTTCTGTCAAGGAATTTTCTCCTATATCTCAGTTAAGTTTCAGAATTCTTAAAAGTTTACTTTTCCTATGCATAGAAACAACTACTAAACCTTCCAATTTCTTTTTAATACTAAAGGGTAAATATAAATTCCTTAAAATTTCCTTTTATAGGAATCTAAAGTGCCCTTCAATGTACTTCTAATAGATATTAAAACATAAATGTTAAAATGTAAATTAGACAAATATGATACTTTTTATTATTTTCCCAGACCTTTTAAAACAACATCTGCCGTTTTTGCTTAAGAAGACCGCTTTAGGTATATGAGGTGAAGGAAGGATGAAATGGGAAAAATACACTCCACTTTTAGGTCAAGGAAATACTAGAAATTTATAAATTAGAATTACTGAAAGATTATTAAATGGAGGAGAGTACAATGCTTCATTTATGTGCCTCTAAGTTCTTTGCCTATTAAATTTATACTTACAAGGAGGTGGCATATAATGTCGACAAGATGACAGAGAGGCTTGTGGAGGGGGCTGGGGCTGGGGCTGGGCAACCATGCTTGATCCATAACCATCTATTGATAATGGCTGACTCGGGGCAGCGGCAGCAGCAGCCTGATGGCCAAAGATTGCAGCTCGGGAAGAAGAAACAGGACAGCAGGGGTCAAATGCAGATGCTCCATGAAAACCAGCACTTCCATGACTTCTGATACCACTGCTGCTCAGGTCTACTGGCAATGCCTGCTGTATAAAGAGGAACTATGTTTTATCTTTCTAAAATTTGGTCAAAACATTGTTTATGGTTTACTGTAAAAGTACTCAATGTAATGTAGAAAAATAGAATCAATAAATTTGAAACTGGTAAAATTTTGTGTGTGAAGACCTACTGAGTACCAAAAAATACTATGCGTATCTTGGATTGTAAAAATTATAGTGCTTATCCATTTAAAAACTATAATCAATTTTAAATAACCAAGCATGTGATAGTGCTTGAACAAAAGTTAATGTATTATTTTAAGATCTATTTATCTTCCATATACTAGGTCTTAAGAGAAAAACTTTTAAATCATACTTTGATATCCTCCTTTACACCAAAAAACTCTGACTGGTAATTTAGGACTCCTTCAGAAAACATATAATCATGCCACTGAAAACACTTAAGGGTTCAGGTAAAAATCTGTCGTTTTTAAACTGTACACAGCAAGGATTTAACTAAAACTCAAATAGTGAAAACATTATCCAAGACAACAAAGGGTCTAAGATCATTCAAGCTAAAACCATTAGTTAGCTTTGCCTCACAACTTTTTCACTTAAAAAAAATTAAACCACCATTACTTTTATTAGTAAGATAATTTTAGGGAAGGATAATTTACCAAGTTGAAAAATCAAAGAGTCTAAATTCCATCCCTACTACAGCACTTTGAAAAGTCCTAAGGAAAACACTTTACCTTCTACTCTAGAGCAGATAACAGAAACAGAATTGCTTCTTTATATTCTTAAGTATTTTAAGTATAAGCCTTTGCTTAGTGTTCAGTACAGCTGCCAATTTTTAAAATGTGATTAAAGAAAATGAAGATGTTATATATGGAATCATATGTAGGGATTGTTCACTACTGAAATCTGAGGGGCTAGAGGTGAGGAAAGCTAGGGTAATGCATTTATTAGAGGCCCAGGTCACTCAGTCCAGTGAGGAACCATAGCGGTCTTAGTATATTTTAAAAATTTATTTTATTATTATTATTTTTAGAGACAGAGTAGTCTTTGTGGTTTCAATGGCCACCCTGTTCAGAGGATAATAGAAACGTAAGAAATTCTGGATATTAAAAGGGAAGGAGGAGGACAGTACAGAATCAGGGAAGGACAATAGAACTACTTTCCTCTTGTATATTACGTGTCTACAATCAATTAAGTAAATGTCTGATGTCTTTCTTCTGAGTTGGCAAATACAGTATCAGCTTCTAATTTGGACAAATAAGGTTTAGGAGCAATATTTTAAGATTGTGAATTATTACTGATGACTCAAATCCTTTGTGTATTTCCTATTTAGGTTAAAATTTGGCAAATGGACTGGAATATTAACATACTATGAAGGTGAGCAAATTTCCTATCTTCTTCTCCAGTGATTAAGAAAACTCCCAAAGATTGAGTAAGGTAGGGTGAAGGTCCTGCTAGAAGCAACCGAGGGTAAAGTTAACAGTAGAGAATAAAAAGGGGGAAAAAACCAACAGACAGAACCCTCTTCTTCACAATTCCAAGAGTTCACTCAATTCTTATTCTAGAAGGAAAAGAGGGCTTAAGCAAGATGGTACAGAAATAGCAAATACTACTTTTTTGTTGTTCAGTCACTAAGTCCTATCTGATTCTCTTGCAACCCCATGGACTGTAGCCCACCAGGCTCCTCTGTCAATTGGATTTTCCAGGCAAGAATACTGGAGTAGGTTGCCATTTCTTTCTCCAGGGGATCTTCCTGACTCAGGGACTGAATCTTGATCTCTTGCATTGCAGGCATCTTTACCACTAAGCCACCAGGGAAAGTGAAAGTGAAAGTTGCTAAGTCGTGTCCAACTCTTTGCAACCCCACAGTCCATGGAATTCTCCAGCCAGAATACTGGAGTAGGTAGCCTTTCCCTTCTCCAGAGGATCTTCCCAACCCAGGGATTGAACCCAGGTCTCCTGCACTGCAAGTTGATTCTTTACCAGCTGAGCCACAAGGGAAGCCCAAGAATGCTGGAGTGGGTAAGCTATCCCTTTTCCTGCAGATGTCCCCAACGCAGGAATCAAACCAGGATCTCCAGCATTGCAGGCAGAGTCTTTACCAACTGGGCTATCAGGGAAGCCCTTTACATAGATCATAAATAATGCATAACACTAATTAAACTATTCTATCAAAAGAGAAAGCTACACCCAGAGGAGTAGTATGATAGAGTCAGTGACTACTAAAACTTCTCTGTTGTTAAGACTAATCCTCCCCAATCTTTCTCTGCATATCTACAGTTTGACAATCATGAGACACCACACAATTATAAATTCTAAGATCAATCTCCTTCTCCTCAGCTTCCTACTATGTCCACACAGGTCTCAAATGTAGACTATATGAGGCTATCTCATGTACATGTGGTTAATTTCAGAGTCCTACAAAGAGCTACACGAATCTCAAACTGTTCATATCTCCAAAACCTCACTCTTTAGCTTCATATCCATTATCACTATTGAATGCCTGATCCTGCTGATTTTCCTCAAGGTTTGTGTATAGTTCAAATACTTAGAGATAGATGTTAGAGAAGATCTCCTGGAGAAGGAAATGGCAACCCACTCCAGTATTCTTGCCTGGAGAATTCTGTGGATAGAGAAGCCCGGCAGCCTACAGTCCACAGGGTCACAAAGAGTCGGACACAACTGAGCAACTAACACTTGAGAGAGAGAGAGAGAGATCAGTAGGTTACACCTATATTTGACATAAAACAATAAAAGAGATTCTACCTATAGTTAAGTCACTCAGGTTGCTTTTTTAGGCCCAAAAGGTAGAACAGGTGTGGTCAACCAACAGATGTTAGTACTTAGAACTGCTGTTACCAGAGCCAAAACATCATCCAAAATCTCTTTAATCACATTTCCTACTAAACCCTTTCAATTTTTTTTGTATCAGCAGCTAGTTTCTTCTTCTTAAAGGAACACTTCACTTTCTTAATTTTAATTTGTCAGAAGCAGAAGAGATAAGCATCAAAAATTTAAAAGACGAAGCAAGTAATGTACTTGAGGAAAGGGGAGAGGGTACAGTGGAGCAGTTACTCTGAATTTCACTTTAACTTTTTCTAGCCCATTTTTTTTTTAGCACATGTGTCACTTACCATTTTATATTACCCATTTTGTTTTTTAAAGTATGCACCACCCAGGTTTACATCACAATTATACACAGAAACAACACAGCAAAAGTTAAAATAGCACATAATACCTCACTTTATTTACTCCATGTGATCACCAATACGAATTTAACATTATTTGACATTTTAAGTACTCACTATCAACCAATTTACTTAATTAGCAAAAAAAAATTACTGATAATTTTTTTTGCTGACATTTCAATTTCCCAGAAACTAAAAACCTAATCTGCTCCTGAGAAACAGGAGGTTCCTCCCTGTACGGTTTTGCAGCTGAGAAGTCTGTTTATTTCTATATGAGTGGAGATGACCGGGAGGCTCCAGAAGAGGAGGAAAAAACTGGGAGAATTCCCCAATTTCTCATGAATGAGGCTGACACTGCAGTTTCAACACCTTTGTTTGAAATGGAATCCTAAACATTAAATTCACTTATATTTAACTAAAAACACTGAAAAACATTCCAGAATAAAAAATAGTATCCAATTATCCACATCCCTGGTCCCCTCAATTGGTTGCAATCATTTACAACATGAGAAAATCCTAAATACTTAATTAAAAAAAAATCGCATATCATTAAATCACGCCACTCTTGCAGGGGCAAAAAGAATGACTTATTTGGTACATAAACTTTATCATTAGATTTTTTTTCTCCGGAAGGAACTGCAATTTTAAAAAATTAAGAAGAACTCATCAAATTCCACATACCTGGTCATGGTAGCTGGTACTAGAAGTACTATTCGCTCCACAAGGTGGTTGTACTTGTGGAGGTCTTTCCACAGGACAAGTGGGATCACTAAAGGAAGGAGAAACTGGGACAGCTGGGTGGGGAGTATGATGATGGTGGTGATGATGCTGAAAATGGTGGCCATGCTGCTGAAAGCAACTTGTGTGTGGATGTCCTAATGCATGGTGATTCTGCGATGACCCTCCACAGGGCGAGTGCTGGGGACAGCAGGAAGGTAACCTAGGCATTGCAGGAGGGCCAGGTTCTGTTACAGCATTAGACGCAGTTCTCCTCGAGTCATCTTGAAATGAAAAAATGCACAGATCAATTAAATGATCAAGTATCACTGTGTAAAAAATATGTGTGTGTGCTTAGCTGCTCAGTCCTGCCTGACTCTTCACAACCCCATGGACTGCAGTCCACCAGGCTTCTCTGTCCATGGGATTCTCCAGGCAAGAATACTGAATGCAGTAAGGTAGCCATTCCCTTCTCCAGGGAATCTTCCCGACCCATGGACCAATCCAGGTCTCCTACATTGCAGGCAGATTCTTTACCATCTGAGCAACCATGTGTATAAATAGGTGAATAATAAGTGATTAGTGAATTCAAGTATCTGTAAATAATAATGTGATATATTCACATTCTTAACATATATATCCTGTAATTTTAGGCAGTGGTTTTCACTGGGATTTTCTTCCAAGCTTCAAGAGGCTTATATTTATCATGACGTTTAAATATGGCAATAAATCACCTTTTCCTAGGTCATGATAAATTATTAGTTTTTAAAAATAAATTATTAGTTTTAAATTGTATTTTAAAAACTCCAAAGTATCATGGGAGTCCTTCCATTATATACAACAAATACTCTTAATACTATAAATCATTCCTATATAATGAAGATTACTATGTCATACTTCTTAAAATCTTAACTTCTTAAAGATATAACCATCCAACTCAGCATATCTGGCTAAGTCTTACTAACTTCCAATGTCTTTTCCCTTTCTCTGGTCTCGAACCTCAGACCCAGCAGAACAAAAGAAATGGTAAGATTCTACCTGGTTGAAAATTAAAAGTCTCTTGTAATAATTTTGTGACTCAAAATTGAATAGTGGGATAAAAGCATGGCGTCAGACAGGCTTAAATTCTAATCCTGAGCCTAATTTGAGTAATGTGACCTTAAGAAAGTTATTTAATCTCTTTCTCACCTATTAAATGTAGCAGTAACTATCTTGCATGGTTGTTCTTAGAAAAGATAATAATCTTCTAGGTACGAAACATCTGAGTCCTAATTATGCTCTGTGGCATGCCCAGAGTTACTTTGAAGGTACATTCTTCCAAGCCAGAAGAAAAGCAAATGTGTCCCCAGAAGGTTTATCCCAGTGTTTCAAACTCCTCTAAGAAACAGCACCCTTTCCTCAAACTACATATGTGCAAATTAAAAAAAAGATAAAAATGGAGATACATTTTTTACTTAAAAAATAAAAATTAGAGGAATAGAAAACCCAAAGCTTTGTCCTTCCTTTCCCCCACATGACTCATAAGGCATCTCCTCAGAATTCTTAGGATTCTAGAGTACACCTGTGTTCCAGCCATATTTCTAGAATAACCAATACCAGGGATACCCTACTCCTATTTGGCTCACAATAAAAAGCTATTCTCTTCTGGGTCAATGTACCAATTAGGGATCTTCTAGTTATTTACAAACAATACAAAAAATCCAACCAAAACTGGCTAAAACAATGAAGGGAATTTACAGACTCACATAAATGAATCTGGGTGGCTCTGACTGATGGGTGTGATTGCAGTACACCTCCCTGTAATTCTCCAGGGTCTGCCCTCCTATACATGTCCTATTCTGCTGTTGCTGAGTCTCTTCTGGGCAAACCTAAACTCTTCCTAAACCCTGTTAGGCAGTATCTCTATTCTAGATCTCTGAATATTATTTTATTTCCCCCTCAAGTTCCTATTCTGACCTATATGGGCTAATTTCCTGAGCCCTTTTGTATGGGTTCTTAATCTGAGAACCAGAATTCAGGAGTCTGTAAACTCGGATAGAAAAGAATTACACTAATCTCTAGTAGCCTCCTGGAATTAATACTACCTTGTTATCATAAGTTGAGAGGTTAAATACCACAAGTAGTTTGTAACAAAAAAGATAATAAGTCAACAAGTTGTTCACTTTTAAAACCTAAGTGATAGCAGATTCAAAGTCAATTTGATAACTACATCCCTTTCATTCATTTGCATTTCAAATTTCTTGAGTAACCTGGATAGAATCACAACTGGCATACTAGGAACTGACTATTTTCAACAGCTATCTTAGTTATGCTGAATCAAAAGTAGCTATTTTCTATAGGCTGTAATATTTATAGCAATATCATTATTATAGGATCTTCACTTCCTACAACATTTCTGGGGTTATATCTCAGTCCGCATGTCAAAATGTTACACAAGTAAATGTCATTTATTATGTGTTACTTCAGAAAAGAAAATCAAAAACCTTTAGGACACTAAATCCATACAGTGGATGGACTAAATGACCTTCATAGTTCCTTCCAACTGTGACACATTAATTTTACAAATCCAGAAACTCTAAGACTCAGGAGATGAGCCTGTAACCAGAGCAAGAGATCTAGGGACCGCATGACCAAAGTGATAGATACAACATTTATCTGTTTAAAAATGACTTGCCCCCTTGGTCTTCGATTATTCCAAAAACAAAGGTCAGAGTGAGAGAAGAGGAAGCACAGTAACTATAATATCCTTAAGCCTGAATATATATTTAAGGGGTTAAATGATTAACAGTATGCCCCTCAAAAGAGGAATGACCTTATAGCTCTACTTCTTAGGGTACAGTTTTGATTTCCAATTAAATTAATATCTGTTTTCCTACAGTCCAGAAGCTCTTTGTTGCTCAAACAAGGTAGAAATCCAAAGTAAAGACAACTGAATCTCCTGTTGTTCAAGAGTTAATAACCAAAGAAAATTGCCAGAGCAGAGTGAAATACAAAGATATCTAATTAAGTAAATAAACCCTGCCCTTTTTTAAAATTAAAATTAGCTTACTGAGTGTCCACTAAAAATAGATCATCACAAATCTACATCAGAGAAATTAAGTCCACATCACAATGACATCAGGCTGGTTAAAGTACTTTTACTGTAATTCAAGGAAGAATACGGAGATGTACTCATGCATTTATTCATTTATTTGGCAAGTCTTACATATAATAATAACATGGCTAAGGATCAATAAAGATACTGGAAAATACAACAGTAAAAAGGAAAGTCTTGACCATTAAAATAACTTAGGGATATTGTCTGCTTTTGTTGTTTTATCTCTAGCAACTAGAAACAAGCTACAGCCTAGGCAGATCAATAAGCACTTGCTAAATTTAAGCTAACCTCGCAAGGGAAAAGAGGCATGCCTGTATGGGAGCAGCTTAGTGCTAAAAAAGGGAAGACTTGATCTTTGGTCCTCAAGGAGCTCATCATCAAGCACAGAGAAAATTTAAAAAGAAATCAACCAGTACTGTAACAGAAGCACTGGGTTCTAGTACAGTATAGAGCAACACTGTCCCCCAAGGAGTATCCAGCAACAAGTGCGGATACTTTTGGCTCTCACAACTGGAGGGGAGGGGGCACTAATGGTTATTCAGTGGGTAGAAGCCAAGAATGATGCTAAATATCCTACAATGCACAGGAGAGCCTGCCTGCCCCAATAGGAACTGTCCAGCCCAAAGACAAGAGTACCAAGGTTGAGATATCCTGGCATAACGAAGAATACAGGATTCAAGCTAGACTTCATAGGTCTGAATTCTGGCTCTATTGTCATATAACCTTAGATAAGTTACTTCACCTGCAAAATGAAAATAATCATAGAATCTGTCTCACGGGTTATTACAAAAGTCAGAGCTACAATAAATAATTAACCAATATTATGAGTTCAACAGGTGTTAACTATTATTATCCATTACAACTGTTAGCTCTTTTTATGTTGTGTTCCCAGTGTCTAGAACAGTGCCTGATACATAGCATGCAATCAATAAATAGTTTGCTGAATAAATGAATACACAAGATATGTACGCATACGCTAGGAACACACTGAGAAATCATACAGATGATAAGCTGAGTGGGGGCATGCTGAATTTGAGGTGACTGCAGAATGGCCCAGAGGAGAGGAAGCTGGATATGAAAGTTTAAATCAAGGAGAGCACTCTGGAAGCACAAAATGGTGAGTCGTTGACTACTGGTAGCAGGTGAAAACACCTAAAATTATGAGATGGATCAGTGAAAAAAGGGATGAGAATAGAGTTCTGGGAGAAAAGAAGATGAGAAGAAAATTTACTGCCAGATTTTAAACATCATGTTTGTTTTAAAAGGAGTCAAAGTTAAATGAAGGAGTTTAAGGTGAAGAAGATCCCTTAGGTGTGCATAGACTTAACACAAATACACACGTACATGTATGAAAGGAATGAAACCAGCACAGATGCTGAACACACAGGCAAGATTAAAACAAGGTCAAGGACACAAAAAAGGATAGCATGAAAAGCACAGATAAAGAAACTGGAAGCTACCTGAAGGGAGTTGAGAGACCAGCAGTTAGGAGATATGGATAGGTATAAACATACAAAAGTTTTTAGCTTGAGAACCTTCATTTATTTTTTTAATCCTCCTTCCACCCCCAGAAATGAGAGTCTTAAGAAAAATAAGACAATTTTGGAATAGACACTGAGGGAAAGGAAAGGGAAGGGAACTAATTGAGGTATCATACTATTACAACTTATTACCAACCGCCCAAGATTTGATTCCATAAATTCAGGAGGCACTGATCTGCATGGTTCTATGATTTTTATCAGCCCCATTTAGAATCCTGGATAAGAGATAAGCTAGATGGCTCAAGTGATTCAACGTTGGACATATGCAAGAAGGTGCAAAGTAAAGACAGGATGTGAAGAAAATAGGTGAATGATATTCTACAGTCCTGGAAGGAAATGAAACCAGCAGAACTGAATGCCCCTAATACAGTCTATCTGTATGTGCTTTTCTCAGATTTATAGAGAGGAACAACTTGGCCTTGAACAAGATTCTCCTAGTCTAGAGAAATGTAACATGATTAAGTCTATCAAAAGGGCTGTCATAAAAAGAATAAATATCATGGAGAGGGTCCACTCATGCAATGATGTTACTACTTAATAGATTAAATGTGAATCCTAACTAAACAAAGGTGTTAAAAAATAAGTACATAAATAAAAGCTTTGAGATAAAGTTTTCTTTAAATAAAGTTGGGACTGTTTCAAAGTTGTCTTGAAATAAAGTTGGGACTGTTTCGCATAACATCTAGATAAACACAAGGTACAGAATGCAACCAGAAAAGAGTGTGCAGTCAATAAATGAAACAAAAGCCCATTTCACTTCCGCCTACATTTTCTTTTTCAAAAAATGCAGTATTTAAAAGATATCCCAGGAAATTGTGTTTCCTCAGGCTCACCTTTAGTTTCCAGGGAAGGGAAATCTAAACCAGACACAAACAGTTTTCCAATCTGCTCAAGGTTAAGTTATAAGGATGTAAGAATTAAACATATTATTAAAAGCAAAAAAAAATTGATATAAAATATATGGTGGTTTCATTATTAATGGTCATCACTATTATTACTGGTGATAGAGGCAATCTACGACCTATAGGGTCTATGATGTCTCTGCTAGTAAACAGCAAGTTCCTATCTCTGTGCCATCATTCAGGAGAGAAAAAAGGCTATTTTAAGATCTAGTCAAACAGCTGATAGGAAAGAACCAGAGATTGCACTGCTAACTGAAACTTAAGAAATAATCTATAAGCTAAACCTATAAAATTCTCCCTTTAAAAATTTTATTGATATATACTTGATTTACAATGTTGTGTCAGTTTCAGGTATTAAGTGACTCAGTAATTTACATATATATATATATATTCTTTTCTGGGGGGTAGAGTGGGTGGGCTTCCCTGGTGGCTCAGATGCCTGGAGAATTCCATGGACAGAGGAAGCCTGGTGGGCTATGGTCATGAGGTCACAAAGAGTCAGACATGACTGAGCGACTAACACTTTCACACATCACTTTCACACGTACTCTTTTTTTACATTCTCTTCCCTTATAAATTATTACAAGATATTGAGTGTAGTTCCCCTGAGCTATACAGTAGGTCCTTGCTGGTTATCTGTTTTATATATCAAAGTGTGTATATTTTAATCCCAAGCTCCTAGGGATGAAGGAGGAAACACGTTTGTTGCAAGAAGGAAATTGTTCTAAGACTAGTGATAAGACCATCAGCTCACACTGCACACAATCAGTACCATTATATTCCCTTAACTCCCCAGGGGGCCCTTCTTGGATTTATTTTTCCCTTTTTTTAAAACTATAAAACTCTTAAAACCTAAGAGTAAATCTTTGCAACCTTGGGTTAGGCAATAGCTTCTTAGACATGACACCAAAAAAATAAACAATAAAATTGGGGAAATGGACATCGTCAAGCTTCTTAAAACTCCCACTCCTACTTTCAATTCTTTTGGATACGTATTTAGGAGTCAAATTTTGGGTCTTATGGTAACTCCATGGTTAACTTTTTAAGGAAACCATCAGAGTGTCTTCTATCATTTTACACTTCTACCAGATGTTAATAAAGGTTCTAATTTCTCAATATCCTTATTAACACTGGTCATCTTCTGATTTCCTGTTTCTTTTGTTTTGTTTAATTATAGGCATCCTGGTAGGAGTAAAGTGGAATTTCATTCTGGTTTTGATTTGTATGTCCCTAATAACTAATGTCTTCATGTGCTTCTTGGTCATTTATATAAATGACCTTCTTCTTTGGAAAAATGGCTATGTACATTCTTTGCCCATTTAAAAACTGGCCTGTTTTTCTTTTTACTGTTAAGCTGTGCAAATTCTTTATATATTCTGGATACCAGACCCTTAGCAAATATATGATTTTCAAATATTTTCTCCCATTCTGTAGGCTATCTTTTCACTTTCTTATAAATACCCTTAACGTACAATAATTTTAAATTTTTATAAAGTCCTATTCATTTTTTTCTTTTGTTGATTGTATTTTTGGTGTCAGCCATTCAATTCTCCCCCATCTCTTTCAGTTGAGCTATAATACTCTGGTAACATAGCACACAGAAACTCAAATATGAAGTCATCATCTAATTCTAATAGAGACCACTTTGTTAACATATGTTTAGTCTAAGAATATACTCTTGCTAAAACAACTAAAATCTTAATAACAACAATTCTTTTTCTAACAAAGAGTCTCTCCTTGCCCCTTTTTCTTTTTTGCACATACCTCCTGTAGAAGTACCAGTCATACTATTGCTTGTGAGAGTAGTTGAAGGCTCTGACACTGTGGAGGGCTGGCTGCTAGTAACGGCTGCAGCAGCATCAGAGGCCTGCTCAGAGGTAGATGGATTTGAATTGTTAATGGAAGCGCTTGTGGTTTGTGATTCCATTCTCGCAGAAGTGGTTGGTACTACAGTAGGTTCTACAAAATACAAAATATTTAGCATTTCAAAACAAATTAGGCAACGGCTTATATTTTAATAAAAGCTCATATTTTTATGGCTATTAAACTTAAAATGTGAACCCTCTGATAAGTACAATATATAGTTTAAAAAGAAAAGCTTTCGTAAAGTTAAATCAACATTAAAATGAAATGTTACTGTATTTTTAAACATACATGTGCATATTCCAATAATTCAAAGGACTAACATAGTTTTCTTGGGTAAGGACCATGTAAGTTTTCTGATCACAGAGAGGTAAAATAAAAGTCCCTCTGCTATGTTCACACACATTGTCCCAGGCTGTTAGAACAGCACACAAATTGTACTTTCTCTGGTACCTATGGATTTTAGAGTCCAGCGGTTTGGATAGAAATTCTGATTTCACCACTGACAGATTGATCCAGGAGAAATTACTCAACTACTCTCCATTTCCTCATCTATAGAACTAGTAAAGTACAAAATTTTCTTCATAGAACTATTGTTAGGATGAAGAGAGATCACACATATGAAGTGCCTATAGATGATGCTTTACAAATGGAAGTCATTTAATAAACATTAGCTGGGATTTTTAATATGTTTTAATTTTTCACATGTCTTTTTGTATGTTTTCTCCCAATTTTTTTGCAAGTATTTTTATCAGTGCTTTCTAATAAAAATTAAAGTTTCTGTAGTAGAAATTAAAAGAAATTTCAGGTAGACCTTAACTTATGAATGAGTTCTATTTTAGACTCTAATTGTTACATGACTTTAATAATTAATAATGGGAATAAATCTGTCCAAACCATAGTCACAATAATTAGACTTGCAAAGAAGATATTTAAAAGTGAGACAGAATAGAATGAGAAGACAACCATTCTCTACAATGCAGTACAGGAGACTGATTACTGAAACACAAATAGTGCCTGTTAGTCTATATGGAACCCTATACTTCAGATGCTTAAAGAAATATATTTGCCTAAACATAAAAGGGAGAGGAAGGAACTTCTGTTTATTTGCCAATAGTTTACCTCAATTTCTCAATCAGAGGTATTAACTTTTTTGGTTGAATAATTCTGGACTGGAGGTGGGAGTGGCTTAGAGGTGGGCTGTCCTTTGCATTATAAGATGTTTGGCAGCACCCCTGGCCTCCACCCATTAGATGTTAGTAGCATGGATGGAGGAGCCTGGTAGGCTGCAGTCCATGGGGTCGCTGAGGGTTGGACACGACTGAGCGACTTCACTTTCCCTTTTCACTTTCATGTATTGGAGAAGGAAATGGCAACCCACTCCAGTGTTCTTGCCTGGAGAATCCCAGGGATGGGGGAGCCTGGTGGGCTGCCATCTATGGGGTCGCAGAGAGTCAAACACGACTGAAGCGACTTAGCAGCAGCAGCAGCAGCAGCACTCTCCCTCCACTCTGAGAATCAAAAGTGTGTAGATACTGCCAAATGTCTCCAGGCATACAAAACGGTCACTAGGTAAGAACCACTGTACTAACTAAACTTATGTTTTAGATTTACTTTTAGTAAGATGGAAGCTTTCCACTGAGAGAAGGGAGTCTTTCTACTAATCACTGGAATACTTTTAACATAAAAGTATTCTGTTTGAACTAAATTCAAGTGGATTAAAAAGTTACTTAGATGGCAGGTGTCACATGGGAAAACACAAAAAGTTTCCAAAAGAGTCAACAATATTTAATTGGATAATCTTTAATAAATCCCTATTATATTAACCACTTCTTACAGATGATTTATGGTACCTCCAAAATAAAAACCAAAACATTGTTAACTGAAATGTACATTGAGAGTAAATTCTCTCTTCATAAACATCTTAACTCCAAAGTACTGGTACTCTGAAAGTTATGATCATCCAAACTGCCAACAGCCAATATTAGAGTTGATTTCACAAGGCCCCTAACTCTTCCAACCTAGCAAATGTATTCTTTATCTAATTTATAGCTAACTGCTAAAACTAATGGGCTTCCCTTGTGGCTCAGATGGTAAAGAATCCAATCCATATATGGCTTACCAAATATTAAGGACATTATGATTGAGGGCTTCGTTTTAACTTATTTTTTATTGGAGTATGGTTGCTTTACAATGTTGTATTAGCTCCTACTGTACAGCAAAATGAATCAGCCATACATACACATATATCTCCTCCCTTCTGGACTTCCTTTCCATTAAGGTTACCACAGTTCATTAAGTAGAGTTCCCGATCATTTCCTTCTAAGATGTAACTATCAGTATCTAAAGATAATTCTCAATTTGAGGGAAAATTCACAAATGTATTCATATATTCATACTTGCTTACCACATTTCCTAACCTCTGCTTTCCAATTCTAGCATTGTTTCCGCAGTTACTTGGGTGTAGCTGTATGTAAGCCAAAGAAGTGAAGTGTAAGTCTTAGTCGCTCAGTCATGTCCAACTCTTTGCAACCCCATGGTCTGTCCACGGAATTCTCTAGGCAAGAACACTGGAGTGGGTTGCCATTCCCTTCTCCAGGGGATCTTCCTGACCCAGGGATTGAATAGGGTCTCCTGCAGTGCAGGAAGGTATTTTACCATCTGAGCTACAGAAGCCCTGTAAGCCAAAACAAAACACTAAAGCTAAGCAGCACATAAAGTAACCACATTATTACACTGAAAGATAACATAACTTATAAAAGCAAATTCAACATTTCAAATAACTAGTATTAATCATTTAAACTCAGTTACACTGCTTTTCTGTTCTGTATTTTAAAACTGTTGTTTCTATTTTTCATAGTAAAGTATGACAGCAATATTATAAATGAAAGTAACACATAAGTCTGAGGATAGATCAAACTACCACTTGTAAAAATAATTTTTTCTAAGAAAACAACTACCAAGCAGTGAAACAATAACCAGAAAGAACTTAGACGCAACTTACAAACTGGGGTTATATTATCAATTGAAAATAACATTAGGATATCTGCCAACTTCTCTGTAATTTAATAATATATTATTGACATATTATTATTATTACCAATAATAAGTAGCAATAAGAGTTTCTAACATATTAAGATATTTCATTTTACTAAATTGTCTTCATAATTCCACACTGCTAGCACTCCAACTTACCATCTTCATCAACAGTAAGGTCCACAACTTCTGCTGCATTCTGCCTCAAGGGCTGTATAACAGTAGACATTCTATTGCGGTTCCGTGGCTCCTGTGGTCGACTTGTATGAGAACTTGAACCTTGGCTCCAGTGAGATCTATTGTGTCCAAGGGTTGACCGAGACCTAAATAACAAAATTTTTAGTCACCTAAGAAATCATAAGCCTTTCTTACAAAATAAGTTGTGAAATTCTTCATGCAAGAATTCTCCAGAGAGATAATCACAATGGAATTTAGAATTATGACCAGCATAATGCTGAGCACTCAATAAACATCTGAATTAAATATTTAATAAATGTTCACCAACCAACTGACCTAAGAAAACGAAAAATGTTAGGCCTATCGTTGGTGTAAAATATAGGATTCTGTTTCAAGAATGCTACTCTCTTTTCAAGGTATACTTTGAGTAGTCACCTGGGTTATAATCAATCATTTACATTTTAATACCTAAAATTATTCATCATAGATATAGTAACAAAAATATCAACACCCTAAACATTTAATAACATTCACATGATCTTCAGCTTTGGGAGTCCTGAACCAAGTTGTTTCTGGGACTGTCCTAAAAGAGATTTGAAGTACGAGAGAGATTTCTTGCTATCAGGAGAAGTAAGGATAGCTGTAGCTAGTTTACTGCAGCTAACTATACTTTGGCAGCTATACATAACATCATTGTTTGAGCCACTTTATGCTTTAAAGGCATATAACTACAAACCCTCAACACCGAATGCCTTTTATCATCTTTTAATTATGTATATTGTACTAAATTACTTACAGGCATATATTTTATTAAAAAATGGTAAAGGATTCACTGTAATGATCTGGATTAAAGGTACAGAGAGACAGTATATAGAATATGCAGCTCTCAGGATCCAAGGAGAAAAAAATAAATGTTTTAGGAAGATGGGGTTTACTACAAAGTTGGTTTTTCCTCCTGCCCAAAATTAATGTAAAACTGCCTATATGCTTATATGTATGTATGTCAGCATGTACGGAAAAAAGTGAGCCAGATCCACTAACATGTAGTTGTATGCGTATGAGATTGGTCACTCAAAGTTCATACATAGAAGTTCAGAGAAGAACTCCAAAGTTCAAACTGAGCTGAAAATGGCCTCAGCAATCATGGAGCCTAGAAGTTTAGAAAGAACTTTAAATTGTAAATTTAAATTTTCAAGTAATAGGAGTATAGAGGTTAAATCCTGAGACACAGATTAAAAAAAAAAAGAAAAAAAGACAGTGTATTCCAGCAAGAATTGTACATATTAAGGCATGAGGATAAACAAATGTTTCAAGATGAAATAGTTTTAGATAAGGAGAATGATCACCATTTAAAATTCTTGAGAAACCAAGAGTCTTTGATGAAACTGAGCAGCCTATTATTTCTGAGAAACTGTTAATAGCTGAAGAAACTTCCAGGTCTTTGCAGTACTTTGGTGAAAACTTCACAGGATATACTAACTCCAAATATAATGTTGAGTGAGGTACCAGCAAAAAGCCTCATGTATAAGGAACAGTTTCAGAGGCCTTAGTGGAAATTATCAAATCCTGACACAAGGAGATCTGAAACACGGATACATTCTCTCTTAGAGAGGAAGGGCAAGGAGCCAGTTGAAGTGACAAAGTTAATGTTCTAGATAACCATAAGGAAAATAAATATGAGTAATAAGCATGTATGTCTTTTTCAAGAGCACTGTCTACCACTATGTAAATGCATTTGCTTGAATATTTAAACATCTGCATGGTAAGAAAGCTCTCTAATTCCATGAAAAAACAGGTTCTTAGTTTCAACAATCATTATAGCTCATAAAAACCAAGTTAATATTGTATCAAGCACTATGGGCAGTCACAGGTATCTATGGCACATACCATGGAGTATCAATTTTCCTCCAAGTATGGGAAAATCATTTAAATTTAAACAAGTATATGTTATAGAGTGCTCTCTTCCATGCCATTAGAGCAGTACTCCAATGAGAAAGTGTTACATAAAGCACGTTCTAGATGTGACTGTTACATGAACATTTTTTTTTCAATCAATAACATTAAAATACAATAAGCAAATGCATTTCTAAATTCATTCCAACACAAAAAGTAAGGTTCATCCATAGATTAGTTTTGTGCATGACATGAAAGAGAGGAGCAGTTCACTGCTTCCTTTACCAGTATCTGTAACCATCTAAAGCCCAAAATGAATACAATATTAGGGTCTCTCTCTCTCTCTTTTTTGGTCAAAGTGATTCTCAAAAGGACAATGACATTTCAATTATTTATCAAAACAAACAAGGATAACCCATTCATTCTTTACTACAGAGCTTATAACAAATTACTGAGTGAAGGACAAAAAAATTTTAAAAGAGGTTTCATACAAAGTTGTCCTAATATAAAAGCATAAACATCACTGGTATTAATGAGAAACCAGGAGTTTGTGAACTCTGAATCATAAAATAAACTCAATTTTATAAAACACCAAGTAAAATCAATATTTATCCAGAGCAATCACCCAACTTTCACTGTATACTTGGGGTGCTTAAAAATACTGATTCCTAAGATTCTTGTTCAACTGGTCTGGGCCATGATCCAGCAACAATATGTATTTTATAATCTTCCCAGATGAATCTAACTCAGCCTAGTTTAACAACCAAATACTCAAACTAGGTGATTTTTTTTTTTTTTTTTAATTAAAACAATGAAAATATCTGCAGCACAAATGTGTCTAAATATTTATACTTAAAACTTCAAATATACAACTAGGAATTAAAATCTTACCGATAGCTTTCCCCAACTGTTACTATCTCCACTTCACTGTCAGTTGAGGTAACATTAATTTCTTCATTGGCAGTGATCTGGGGAGTGGAGGAAGCTTCTATCACCACAACATCTTCATCAATATTTCCTAGAAAGAAGAAAATACATTTGAAGGGTATATGAGATAAACAAAGTCCTACTGTACAGCACAGAGAACTATATTCAGTATTCTGTGATAAACCATAATGGAGAATATAAAAAAAAAAGAATGTATATACATGTGTAATGTTATCAACTTGCCAAACAGAAGAAATGAACACAACATTGTAAGTCAACTATACTTCAATTTTAAAAATTAAGGGCATGTGCCCGTCAGCTAACTTATAGACAAAAAATTTTGACATTTTTTACTTGTGTGAAATTAGTCACAAAAGTAAAAATTTTATCTGTCAAATCAAAGTTTTAAAACCAGAGGTCACCACACATAGTGAAAAGTTACTTACTCTTTTTTTAAAATTTTGTTTATTATTTATCCTTGGTTATGCTGGGTCTTCACTGATGCGTGCAGGCTTCTCTAGGTGCAGCAAGCAGGGACTACCCTCTAGTTGCAGTGCGCAGGCTTCTCATTGTGGTGGCTTTTCTTTTTGCAGAGCACAGGACTCTAGGACACGCAGGCCTCCGGAACTGTGGCATGTGGGCTCTAGAGTGCCCGCTCAGCACTTGCAGGGCACAGGCTTATTTGCCCTGAGGCATGTGGGATCTTCCCAGACCAGGGATTGAACCCTTTGCACTGGCAGGTGGATTTTTAACCAATGGGTCACTAGGGAATTCCCTTTCTTAATCGGTACATATTCATTTTTAATTCTTCTCATGATTTTTGTTTATGCTTTACAAACTTTCAGTAGTTTCCATATGAATTTGCATAATCATATAAGGACATTAACACTGTAATATTTGGAAGTAGTCATTTAAGATCTTATGTAAGATATTCACAGTCTGTAAGATATGAACCCTTTAACATATAAAATGAAGACACTACACTCTCTGCACACTTTCTTCAGGGTTGTTTTTATTTGTGTGATATGGTATTTTTTAAGAAACACAGTGACTTTTTAGTTTTATGCTACAGAACCTTTAATTCTTCTGTACACAATCTTTTCTAAAGTATTCTAAGTTTGGAAAGTGCTTCCTTATCTTGGGTTCAGTGTGTTTCCTTAGTATTTACTTCACCTAGAACTAATTTTTACTTATGGCATTAGATAAGATTATTACTAGAAGTTGGCCCTGCTAAATGAAATAATGTAGTCCTGCACACACACTCACACAAAAACATTGTATGATTTCACTTATGGGTGACTGTCTAAAGTAGTCAAATTCACAGATGAAGTGGAATGGTGGTTACCAGGACTGAGGGGGAAAGAAGGAAAAGGGAGCTGTTAATTGGGTATGGAGTTTCAGATTGCAAGAAGAAAAATTTCCAGAGATCCATTTCACAAGCATGTGAATATTCTTAAAACTACTGAACTGCACGCCTTAAACTGGTTAAGATGGTTAAACAAACAAAAAAAAAGGATAAAAGTTACCCTCCATTTCTTCTCTTGCT
Organism: Bubalus bubalis; assembly: GCF_019923935.1. Taxonomy (NCBI): domain Eukaryota; kingdom Metazoa; phylum Chordata; class Mammalia; order Artiodactyla; family Bovidae; genus Bubalus; species Bubalus bubalis. The sequence goes on along the minus strand of NC_059167.1, from coordinate 52,013,592 downwards.
GTATTTTCCACAAATCTAGGGCTAAACTATCTTTTTTAAAATAGTCTTATCTCTTCATTACTATCACCTGTCTAAAGGTCAGCCAACAATTTAAAGACATGTTTGAGATAAGAATTTTCCAATAAGAATATTGAGAGCTTAAAATTTCATCCACTTTAAGTGTACATTTCACTGACTTTTAGTACATTCATGAAGCATAACCACACCGCAGTCCAGTTTTTAAATATTTCCAATACCCTAAAAAGATCCCACAAGCCCTATTTCAGTCAATCACCTTCCCTCTATCTGCATCCCTACACCCCTACAACATGGAGAAGGAAATGGCAACCCACTCCACTATTCTTGCCTGGGAAATCCCATGGACAGAGGAGCCTGGTGGGCTACAGTCCATGGGGTAGCAAGAGTCGGACACGACTTAGTGACTGAACCACCCCTACAACAACTAACCTGCTTTCTGTCATTATGGATTGAATTGTATTTTCAAAAGCTCAATATAAATGGAGTGATACATTATAGATACTTTCATATCTGGCTTAGTTCACTGCTGCTACTGCTGCTAAGTCACTTCAGTCGTGTCCGACTCTGTGCGACCCCATAGACGGCAGCCCACCAGGCTCCCCCGTCCCTGGGCTTATTTCACTAAGCATACTTATTTTGTGATTTATTCATCTTTCCAGCATATCAACAGTTCATTCATTTTTACTGCTGAGTAAGTATCCCATCATATGAATATATCACAGTTTATCCATTCTTCTGTTATTGATGGACACCTAAATTTTTCTCACTTTTGGCTATTATAAATAAATGCATGTACTTCATTGTATACATGTGATTTCATTTTTCTTGCGTAAATTCTTAGGAATGCAATTTCTACATACTATCATAAATTTGTGTTTAGCATTTTAATGAAGTGCCAAATTGTTTTCCTAAGTGACTGTTCAATTTCACATTCTTGCCAGGAAAATGAGGGCTCTATATCATTTCCATGAATTATTATTGTCTCTTTTTTATAGTAACTGTTCTAGTGCATATATAGTAGTATCTTATTGTGGTTTAATTTTCATTTCTATAATAACTAATGATGTTGAGCATTTTTTCAAATGCTTATTAGCCACTGTGCCAAAATATCAATTCAGATCTTTCATTCATGTTTAACTTGGACTTTGGTGTTGAATTATAAAAGCTCTTTATATACTCATTTTCTTAATGGTGTCTTATGAAGCACAGAAGTCTTTCATTATAAGATGGTACCGAAGAATTTAACTGAAAGAGAAACTCCCTAGGTCAGTAGGTGCCCAATATGCTACTGGAGATCAGGGAGAAATAACTCCAGAAAGAATGAAGGGATGGAGCCAAAGCAAAAACAATACCCAGCTGTGGATGTGACTGGTGATAGAAGAAAGGTCCGATGCTATAAAGAGCAATACTCCATAGGAAACTGGAATGTCAGGTCCATGAATCAAGGCAAATTGGAAGTGGTCAAACAGGAGATGGCAAGAGTCAATGTCAACATTCTAGGAATCAGCAAACTGAAATGGACCGGAATGGGTGAATTTAACTCAGATGATCATTATATCTACTTCTGAATTCCTCAGAAGAAATGGAGTAGCTATCATGGTCAACAAAAGAGTCTGAAATGCAGGACTTGGATGCAATCTCAAAAACAACAGAATGATCTCTGTTCGTTTCCAAGGCAAACCATTCAATATCACAGTAATCCAAGTCTATGCCCCAACCAGTAATGCTGAAGAAGCTGAAGTTGAAGGGTTCTATGAAGACCTACAAGATCTTTTAGAACTAACACCCAAAAAAGATGTCCTTTTCATTATAAGGGGACTGGAATGCAAAAGTAGGAAGTCAAGAAACACCTGGAGTAACAGGCAAATTTGGCCTTGGAATACGCAATGAAGCAGGGCAAAGACTGATAGAGTTTTGCCAAGAAAATGCACTGGTCATAACAAACACCCTCTTCCAACAACCCAAGAGAAGACTCTATACATGGACATCACCAGATGGTCAACACCGAAATCAGATTGATTATATTCTTTGCAGCCAAAGATGGAGAAACTCTATACAGTCAGCAAAAACAAGACCAGGAGCTGAGAGAAAAATTCCTGAGATTTGGAGTGGAGCAGTGGCACCCCACTCCAGTACTGCTGCCTGGAAAATCCCATGGATGGAGGAGCCTGGAAGGCTGCAGTCCATGGGGTCGCTGAGGGTCGGACATGACTGAGTGACTTCACTTTCACTTTTCACTTTCATGCACTGGAGAAGAAAATGGCAACCCACTCCAGTGTTCTTGCCTGGAGAATCCCAGGGACGGGGGAGCCTGGTGGGCTGCTCTCTGTGGGGTCGCACAGAGTCAGACACGACTGAAGCGACTTAGCAGCAGCAGCAGTGGCATTAGACATCACTTTAAAAGCCCTGATATCTCTAAAACATACATACTTCCATCCAAGATCCTATCTTGACATCTACCAATATCATATTTATAAACCCCTAAAAAAACGGAGAATATGGTTTGATTATAAATGTAATTCTATAAAGTTACATAAGTTTACAAAGTTACAAAGTTTCTTCAGAGAAGCCAAATGTACTCCTATTGAGATTATTCTTAGACACTTTATTCTCTTTGCTGCTTTTGTACACGTTACCTTTTTCTCATTGTATTTTCTACTAGTATGTTGGTATTCCATTGATAGTTATATTCAATTTTATCCAGTTTTGACAGAATGCTTGCTTACCACATGATAACAAATGGCTCAATTTTTTTCTCAGTGTGGAATTTATGCAGTCTACATTCCTTTACCTGAGGCACCATTCCTAGACATCCTGGAATTTCATCTGTAATATAGCTCTATCATCAAATATCTGCACTACTTCAAAAGCTGGCCAGTATTTGGAGGAGGTTACAAGTCCATGATTAGATATATAACATATATATTAGAATATATATATATTCTCTGATACTGATACTCCAAAGAGGATAACAAAGCAGGCACTAGTAAATCAGAGGCAATGAAACACGTTATGATTGGAGAAATAGTTATTTTAAAAATATTCCATAATATTTCTATTTTGGAATACTTATAAATTGTTCTATCCACTAAATAGAAAAAAAATTAAGATTTAAAAACTATGAGATGTGCAAAATTTTAAAGTAGTTTCTAAGTTCTAAAGTCTACACTCATAGACATGTTCAGGTCAAATGTTTTTGTTTGTTTGTTTGTTTCTGGTTTGCTTGTTTTGTTTTGTTTTACATTTGGGAAACCAGGAGATGCCTTCTCTCTCTCTTTTTTTTAAATTGTTTTAAATTTATTTATTTAGCTGCACCAGGTCTTAGATGCAGCAGGCAGGATCCTTTATTTGCAGCATGTGGGATGTCGTTCCCTGACCAGGGATCAAACCCAGGCCCCCTGCATTGTGAGGGCAGAGTCTTATAGCCACTGGACCACCAGGGAAGTCCCTAAATGTATTTTTAATGTCATAAATATCTTATACACAGAGAACAACAAAATGGCAGCATTTAAGTATCTACTTAATATTCTCAATTCAATTTCCAAATTACTTTTCTAATTCTTCTACTTTTCTAATTCTTCATAATCTCATACACGATAGAGAGTAAGATAAAAGCTCCTAGCAATCATATATTTAGAACTAAAAGTATAATATATAAAAATAAAACACCATGGATTAAAAAAAAAAACCAACTCCCTTATTTTAACCTATCAAATAGACATTACCATTTTACATGGAGAAAAGCTACATCTGCATATCAACTTTATTGGTGATTTCCCTCCATGGTATGTATATATGAAATTTCTTTACAAGCCTGTAAAGAAATCACCTAACGTTGTTCAGTCACTAAGTTGTGTCCCACTCTTTGCAACCCCATGGACTGCAGCCTGACAGGTAATATTAAACACCTTTCACGTAGTTAAGCAAAGTCAAACATCAGTTCCAATGATAAATGATACAAAGCTAGCTTTGCTAATGTGTTAAAATTCAATTTGTATCTTTTTTATGAATATAGAGGCTGTATAACTAAAAGTTATGTAAGTAACTTATTTAGGCACTGTTCCTCTATTTGCTTAAATGCAATTTTTCCAAAAAGAACCTTTATAAGCATTACTTGAACACACTACACAAAAATCATGCAACTAAATAACTATCACAATTAGGCAAGATTTGGGTATCTTTAGAATGACTATTATTTAAAACAAAATTTAAAGGAAATATCCCTGAAATTATGAAGTTAACCCTAATAAAGCTTTAAAACAATCCACAGGTCACTTCTTATTGGACCAATTTCATTTTTATGTTGTCTTTTACACGTAGAAATATTAAATGACAAGAAACTTTAGTGTAACTAAAAGTGATGGGACTGCAGGTGATTTAGCTATTTAAGATTACTTATTTTATTTGTACTTCATGAGAAACATAAAATGTAACAACCTGGATAGTGTAACAATGGTAACAAAAACAATGGTTGCTCTAGCAGACTTCTTCGGGAATCCCTCCATATCACTTGTTATTTTCGTTTCCCTGTGTCTTAAGTCTGGTATGATGCCAATAACAAGAGCTTCCGATTTGTGAGCGTATACTCTGTCCCATGTTTAATATTCTACGTGTCTAGCTCCATAAGAAACTGAAACTTAGAAAGTTTAAATGACTTGTCAAACAAACATAAGCAACACTTGGAATTAACACCTAATTCCAAATCTGAACTCAGACTCTTTACATAAAATATATCATAATGCAACGCATGCTCAACAAGCTGATGCTACTCACTATCAAAAGAATGTTCCTGTTACAGTTGCCATTGCTACTGCTCCTGTCTTTTGTAGTCACAAAGTTACTTAAGTTTTAATAGCTTTGACTCTTCTTCTGAGGGATGCTTTTGTTGGGTATCTTTTCAAAAGAAGTGAAAACATATACATACACAAAGAATCTGTACCCAAATGTTCACAAACAGTATTATTTACAATAGTCAAATACTAGAAACAATTAAATGTGCACCACCTGACAAATGGTAAACAAAATGTGGCTTATCAATACAATGGCATACTATAAAGGAACTAAGTAATAACATGAATAGAATTAAATAAAAACAAAATGAAACTAATTACTGATATCTGCTACAACACAGATGAACCTCAAAAACACTAAGGGAAGTGAAAGAAGCCAGATACAAAGGATCACATATAGTATTATGAAATGTCCTGAAAAAGCAAGTCTATAGAGAGAGCAGCAGATTAGAGGTTGTATGAGGAAGTAAGTGTAGGACAGAGACTAACTGTAAACAGGCAGGTGGGATCTTTTGAGATTAATGGAAATGTTCTAAAACTGTACTGTGGCAATGGCTGTACAGCTCTAAGTTTACTAAGTCACTGAACTGTATACTCAATATGGATAAATTTTATGATAGGCAAATTATACCTCAATAAAGCTGATAAAAAAATCTATAAAACATTCCCTGCAAGATCAAAATTACATTTCAGTAAATGAAAAGACATTCCATACTCTGGAATAGGAACACTCAAAATCTTAAAGATGTCTGCTGCTGCTAAGTCGCTTCAGTTGTGTCTGACTCTGTGCGACCCCACAGACGGCAGCCTACCAGGCTCCACCATCCCTGGGATTCTCCAGGCAAGAACACTGGAGTGGGTTGCCATTTCCTTCTCCAATGCATGAAAGTGAAAAGTGAAAGTGAAGTCGCTCAGTCATGTCCGACTCTAGCGACCCCATGGACTGCAGCCTACCAGGCTCCTCCATCCATGAGATTTTCCAGGCAAGAGTACTGGAATGGGATGCCATTGCCTTCTCCATTAAAGATGTCAGTTCACTCTAATTTAGCCTACAAACACAATTCCAAAAAATATATCATCATGTGTCTCCCCCCTACCATCATCCTCAAATAAAAAGATTATACATTCACTTGGAGGAAAAAACAGGAGAAAATAATCAGGAAAATATGAAACAGTCTATAATTAAAACTGTGCTTCTAGTACATGCACAGACAGACTGACCAATGAAATAGTAGGAAAGTTCCATAAATAGATCCAAGTGCTTAAGGAAATTTAACATATGACAAAGGTGGCATCTCAAGTCAATAGGAGAAAGAACATTTTAAACGGTTTGGTTTGGGACAGTTGGATAGTCACGTGAAAAAAAGGATCCATTCTTCACATTGTAAACATCAAATATATCTGTGCTTTGTAAGGGGGGAAAAGAAAGGTAAACAATACAGGGTCCAGAGAGAAATGGGTTAGTTCCCTTATAAACTTGTAGTGGGAAAAACTTTACTAATAATGATCAAAAACACAGGAACAGTAACGGTCAATAAATGTGACTAATCCAAAACAATTTTTGACACTGCAGAGTCAAAAACTAAAGACAAATTTGAGGAAAATGTGTGATACAAAAAAATACATCTCTCTAAAGAAGACTCTACATGTGGACATCACCAGATGGTCAAAACTGAAATCAGATTGATTATATTCTTTGCAGCCAAAGATGGAGAAACTCCATACACTCAGCAAAAACAAGACCAGGAGCTGACTATGGCTCAGACTATGAACTCCTTATTGCCAAATTCAGACTGAAATTGAAGAAAGTAGGGAAAACCACTAGACCATTCAGGTATGACCTAAATCAAATCCCTTATGATTATACAGTGGAAGTGAGAAATAGATTTAAGGGCCTAGATCTGTCAGATAGGGTGCCTGATGAACTATGGAATGAGGTTCGTGACATTGTACAGGAGACAGGGATCAAGACCATTCCCATGGAAAAGAAATGCAAAAAAGCAAAATGGCTGTCTGGGGAGGCCTTACAAATAGCTGTGAAAAGGAGAGAAGCAAAAAGCAAAGGAGAAAAGGAAAGATATAAACATCTGAATGCAGAGTTCCAAAGAATAGCGAAAAGAGATAAGAAAGCCTTCCTCGGAGATCAATGCAAGGAAAGAGAGGAAAACAACAGAATGGGAAAGACTAGAGATCTCTTCAAGAAAATTAGAGATACCAAGGGAACATTTCATGCAAAGATGGGCTCGATAAAGGACAGAAATGGTATGGACCTAACAGAAGCAGAAGATATCAAGAAGAGGTGGCAAGAATACACAGAACAACTGTACAAAAAAGATCTTCACGACCCAGATAATCACAATGGTGTGATCACTGACCTAGAGCCAGACATCCTGCAATGTGAAGTCAAGTGGGCCTTAGAAAGCATCACTACGAACAAAGCTAGTGGAGGTGATGGAATTCCAGTTGAGCTATTTCAAACCCTGAAAGATGATGCTGTGAAAGTGCTGCACTCAATATGCCAGCAAATCTGGAAAACTCAGCAGTGGCCACAGGACTGGAAAAGGTCAGTTTTCGTTTCAATCCCCAAGAAAGGCAATGCCAAAGAATGCTCAAACTACCTCACAATTGCACTCATCTCACATGCTAGTAAAGTAATGCTCAAAATTCTCCAAGCCAGGCTTCAGCAATATGTGAACCGTGAACTTCCTGATGTTCAAGCTGGTTTTAGAAAGGCAGAGGAACCAGAGATCAAATTGCCAACATCCGCTGGATCATGGAAAAAGCAAGAGAGTTCCAGAAAAACATCTATTTCTGCTTTATTGACTATGCCAAAGCCTTTGACTGTGTGGATCACAATAAACTGTGGAAAATTCTGAAAGAGATGGGAATACCACACCATCTGATCTGCCTCTTGAGAAATTTGTATGCAGGTCAGGAAGCAACAGTTAGAACTAGACATGGAACAACAGACTAGTTCCAAATAGGAAAAGGAGTACGTCAAGGCTGTATATTGTCACCCTGCTTATTTAACTTATATGCAGAGTACAGCATGAGAAACCCTGGACTGGAAGAAACACAAGCTGGAATCAAGACTGCAGGGAGAAATATCAATAACCTCAGATATGCAGATGACAGCACCCTTATGGCAGAAAGTGAAGAGGAACTAAAAAGCCTCTTGATGAAAGTGAAAGTGGAGAGTGAAAAAGTTGGCTTAAAGCTCAACATTCAGAAAACGAAGATTATGGCATCCGGTCCCATCACTTCATGGGAAATAGATGGGGAAACAGTGGAAACAGTGTCAGATTTTATTTTGGGGGTCCAAAATCATTGCAGATGGTGACTACAGCCATGAGATTAAAAGACGCTTACTCCTTGGAAGGAAAGTTATGACCAACCTAGACAGCATATTGAAAAGCAGAGACATTACTTTGCCAACAAAGGTTCGTCTAGTCAAGGCTATGGTTTTTCCTGTAGTCATGTATGGATGTGAGAGTTGGACTGTGAAGAAGGCTGAGCGCCGAAGAATTGATGCTTTTGAACTGTGGTGTTGGAGAAGACTCTTGAGAGTCCCTTGGACTGCAAGGAGACCCAACCAGTCCATTCTGAAGGAGATCAGCCCTGGGATTTCTTTGGAGGGAATGATGCTGAAGCTGAAACTCCAGTACTTTGGCCACCTCATGTGAAGAGTTGACTCATTGGAAAAGACTCTGATGCTGGGAGGGATTGGGGGCAGGAGGAGAAGGGGACGACAGAGGATGAGATGGCTGGATGGCATCACTGACTCAATGGACTTGAGTCTGAATGAACCCTGGGAGTTTGTGATGGACAGGAAGGCCTGGTGTGCTGCGATTCATGGGGTCGCAAAGAGTTGGACACAACTGAGCGACTGAACTGAAATGAACTGAAGATATATATAAAAAACTTCTAAAAATGGATGGAATAATGACCAATATTCTGAGAGAAAAACAGGCAAATGAAGTTACTGATCTCAAGAAAAGAAATGCAAATAACTTTTAAATACATGAAAAGACACAGAAACATTACTCATAAAAAATGCAAATTAAAATACACTGATATACTACTTCTTCCCTATCAAATGGACCAAAAAATTAAAATCTGACAACAGATGCTGCTGGAAAGGCTTTGGGGAAATAGGCACTTTCATACAACGCTGATGAATCCAAAATGGTTACAATCTTCACAGAGAAATTTGGCCATATTTTAAAAATAACATACTCTTTTGTCTTTGACCCAACAATCCCCTCCTAGAATTCTATCCCAAAGATACAATGGCATAAACTATCAAATGACATATACAAAAAGCTATTCATTGCAAGCCGATTCATAATAGCAAAAGTCTGCAAAATGTTCATCAATAGTAGACTGGTTGAACAAATTAGGATATAACTATACAACAAATACTGTGGACCTGTGGAAAAAATAAAAGAGGAATGAAAAAGAATGAATAGAGGAATGTAGGAAAGCCTACATCTCATATCTATTTTTTATTCCTCTATTATATCTCTATACTCTAACAACTGAATATATTGTTAAGTGAAAAAGAGAGCTATGTTGTGAGGGGAGGATGTGTGTACGTAAACATATATACACATACATATATATATATATTTGCTAATCTTTTTGAAGAGAAAAAATGGAACAAACTAAGACAAAAATAGTGTGAAATGACTATTAGTGAGAAAAAGACAGGAAGAGAGGGCAAAGATGGAAAACTAGACCTCAATGAATGCATCTTATTTAAAAGTTTTGATTTTGTTCAGCCGCTAAGTCGTGTTTGACTCTCTGTGACCCAAGGACTGCAGCATGCCAGGCTTCCCTGTCCTTTACTATCTCCCAGAGTTTGCTCAAACTCGTGTCCACTGAGTCAGTGATACCATCCAACCATCTCATCCTCTGTCTCCCTCTTCTCCTGTCCTCAATCTTTCCCAGCATCAGGGTCTTTTCCAATGAGTTGGCTCTTCACATCAGGTAGCTTCAGCACCAGTCCCTTCAATGAATATTCAGGGTTGATTTCCTTTAGGATTGACTAGTTTGATCTCCCTGCTGTCCAAGGGACTCTCAAGAATCTTCTCCAACACCACAATGCAAAAGCATCAATTCTTCAGCACTCAGCCTTCTTTATGGTCCAGTTCTCACATCCATACCCGACTACTGGAAAAACTACAGCTTTTACTATATGTACCTTTTTCAGCTAAGAGATGTCTCTACTTTTTAATGCCCTGTCTTGGTCTGTCATAGCTTTGCTTCCAAGGAGCAATCGTCTTTTAATTTTGTGGCTACAGTCACTGTCTGCAGTGATCTTGACTTCAGAACCAGGTATGTGCTTCACAGAATTAAAAAGCAAAACTAAAAATTTTTACAAATCCTTTAAAAGAAAAAAACAAAACCTTGCAGCAACCATGAAACAAATGATCCTAAATGCATATTAAATTGGTGGCATAACCACACAGAAAACCAGCAAAGGGCAACAAAGAAACACACAGAAAAAATTTTGTATTATATTCAACAGAATTATTGTTAGTAATAATTGTAAGTATTTTCATTTAAATTCATATATGAATGTTTACTTGTCTGTGTATTTATAGTTTGTATAGAATAAAAGTTAATATTGTTAAGAATCAAGATTTTCAATGTAAGAGTAAACAGATCAAAAAGTAAAACACAAGCTTACATAAAAACCCTAATACTGAATTTTCAGTGGAAATAGTCACATGAATTAATGATTTATCTTTCTATAATCTTTACAAACTACATCCATTAAGAAAGATGAAAAACAATGATAACCCTATAGAAAACTGAGCAGTTTTGTCATTTCTCAATAAAAAGCAATCAGGAGTACTTGGAATGACTAGTTCCAGGTTTGGGACAGGAAATGAAAAGGATGAATCTGGACTATCTTGTTAAATCAGAGAGTAAGGAAATTAGGAAAGTTTACTTGAGTGGTATCAGAAGGACACAGACCAACTTGAAAATACTCCCACTGGTCAAAGATGAAACTATTTGAACATCAACAAGAATAAGAAGACCATAACACATCAACTATGCCAAAATCTATGATCTCAAAATGGTACTTGAAAATGAAAAATCTCTTTAAATATTGCTAGAGTTTATTCTGAAAAAATAGTAAATGAAGGTGAAGATTCAAGCATTCGTCTTACCTTTCCTGTATGACCTACATTTCAGAGTAAACGATTAGTTGATGTAGGGACAATTCTTCCTTTTAAGAGAACTCAGTTAATAAATGTAACAGAATGACAGAATTAGAAAGTCAGCATTTTAGAACCCTTAATGAAATAATGTATCTAGATAAGATCATCAAAGCTGCTAAAAGTATTTTATGAAATGTTGATGGGAAATTTTATGGTGGAAGGATCAGGATGACACAATCTAAACCCTCTCATCAATTTTAACATGTGATACAACAGAAAGTGCACAGCACCACCACGGAAATGTTGCTAAACTGAACCTGAATCTAATCAAGTTTTTAGATCCACCAGTCTGTAGGAAATATGTAGTATATAAAACAAATTAAATGGTATGATGTCAGAAACTGTTCTGACATTCTCCATTAAAAAAAGGAGAGGTAAGAGATGAAATAAGAATAGCAGAATGTTGAAAACTGAAGTTAGATTCTGAATATGTAGGAGTTCATTGTATATTTATATTTTTTTATATTAAAAGTGTGAAAATTCCCATATAAAAATTATAAAATAACAAAAACTATTTTTAGAAAAGAAATATTCATGAATTTAGATATAATTCACAGTGTAAGGACTTTACAATTCCAAGGGTTGAGCATCTTTACAAGCTGAGTACACTTGTAAAACCCTTAAGTCAATACAGTATGGAGTATAGTCACAAAATATGAATATATACCTGTTGGATACATTTTTAAAAGCTGTAAATAAAGTGTACAGCTATGAGAAATAAAACAAAACACCTACAAAAAAGGGATTTTCCAGTCATAATATAAGGAAAAAAGGTATATGTAGTTTGGGATAAAATTTCCAGTGACAGCATCACTCATGGAGTCACAAGTGCTGTATCTTACACAAAGATGAGAATAATATGATCTTGAAAACTGTCCAACTTAAAACGTGGTTCTAGCAATTATCAAGTCACTGGTACCTAAGGTGCCTGTGTGAGTAATAATTATTATTGTTATAATTCCTATTATCAGGAAATGTGGGTACTGACATACAATATTTCTAAATTGATATTTATTCAACATTTTATATATGCAAATAAATTAGTGATTTAGTTTTAAGACTAAAACTACTACTTTAGATATACTACTACTTTAACTATAGCCCTAAATGTATATATTTCAAGAGATTCAAAACTTTTTTTTTCTCCTCAGTAGGAAAGTGGGCTGACATATTCTAGCTCTCTTATTTGGGGACATACATGGTATTTACATTTCCTTCAAGTCTGGAGGAAATATAATCTATAGATATTTAATTTAAATTTAGTAAAATAAGGAGATCCTCAAAAGTACAATTAATTGGGAGAAACCAAAGCCTATAGTATTATATAATAAAAATTTAAACAGCAGTTCAGAGAAGGCACACTGAGTAATAGCTCTCTGAAACTTAGCTGCCACTAGGTTATTTTAAAACATATGAAGTTCTTGGCAAATATTGAGAACAAAACAGGATACATAAATTCTCTACCCAGTTGGCAAAGGGAAATAACTCAATGTCCAGCAACTCAAGTTGTGTATAATTTTGGCTTTCTAGGCTTGAATAGAGAGCTCTAATAAATTTAAAAGACAATAATGATAAAGCAAAAGTCAAACAGGGATTACACAGAAATCTGCTGACTACATATGAACTAATTTGTTATACAATATAAAGTACTGACTTAAATAACTCATTCTTGGTAATCTGGCAAAACCCTTTAATTATCTACAACAGTTTTGCCTTAGAGAGTTTGAAGGTTAAACAAAAGACTTAACATGTAAAACATTCTTTCCATCAGTTCACTACAGTAATAATCAATAAGCGCTGATGAACAGCATTATGAAAAAGTTGTCCGAGTACTCCAGATAATGCCCATCCACATTACAAATCATATTACTAAAGTTCAGTAGATAAATCCTCCCCTAATCATTTACACACACTAAAACACACTAGACCTGGAGTCAAAAAGCCAGCACTAAAAATACATCTAGAAGAAAACCCTACCTCAAAGAATCTAAAGAAGGCAATTTTTTGAGAGGGCTAAAAATTTTTTGACAATACACCATTCGCTGTTCACCTGAAACTATCATAACACTGTTAATCGGCTATACACCAATACAAAATAAAAAGTTAGAAAATAAAGATTAATAAAAAAATACAATAAAGTGGAAAAAAGGAAAAAAGTTTGACAATATAGCTAAGTCCCATCAATATTTAACTATTCTGTATATAAATTATTCTACAATGGTTTTCTAAATGTTTCTCTATGATATGAAGATGATAATGACAGAATCTACCTCCAAAGAGTGGGAGGATTAAATGAGAACACATACAAAGCACTTAAAACATTACTGTGCATGCGTGCTAAGTTGCTTCAATCATGTCCAACTCTGTGATCCTATGGACTATAGCCCACTAGGCTCCTCTGTCCATGGGATTCTCCAGGCAAAAATACTGGAGTATGTTGCCATACCCTTCTCCAGGGGAATCTTCCTGACCCAGGGATCAAACCCACACCTCTTATATCTCCAATACTGGCCGGCAGGTTCTTTACCACTAGTGCCATCTGGGAAGCCCAGAACATTACCAGCACAGAGTAAATACCCAACAAATACTAGGTATTTTTAAAAACTTTATTTATTTGGACTACACTGGGTCTAAATTCATTGTTACACATGAGCTTTCTCTAGCAGTGGGAAGTAGGCGGCTTCTCTTTGTTGTGCTGCACAGGCTCCGCATGGCAGTGGCTTCTCTTGTTGCAGAGCATGGGCTCTGGGCCCTGGGCTTAAGTAGCTGCGGCTTGCAGGCTCAGTAGCTGTGGCTCACGGCTTAGCTGTTCCATGGCATGTGTGATCTTACTGGACCAGGGATTGAACCCGTGTCCCCTGCATTGGCAGGCGGAATCCCAACCATGGGACTACCAGGAAGTCCCCAATACTAGGTATTTTTACTATCATGATATCCTCCACTGTTGGGCCGTGAAGAACTTGAGGCAAACTCCTTGGAGGGCATCCTGGCAACAATTGCTACCAAATTTTAAAATGCATATACCCTGTGATATACTTCTCAAATTATTCCTTAAGATATGCTTACTTAGACATGTAAAAAATGCATTCAGAATGCTGAATACTGATGAATGTAGCAAATATCAACAAAAATAAGTTGATTAAATAAACTGTGGACCACGTATACAAAGGGAATACTATGCAGCTTTTTTTCTTTTTTAAAGAAGTGACTATACATACTGATATTTTTAAAACCCACATTACTTATCTATATTTATATATACTTCCACATTTTCTGAAGGAAGTAAGAAACTGCTAACTGATTACTTTTGGGTAGCAAGGCTGGAACCTAAGAAGAGGTAAACTTACTTTTTACTTTATACTTTCTTGGAACTTTTAAAATTTCACACCAAATGAATATTATTATTAAAAACTAATATAAAACAAAATTCTGGTCTAGAAACGAGAAAACATCAGTGTGAGTACTTGGCTTCAACTTTTGGATCTGTCGTTTCAGAGACAAACCATTAAGGGTAATGTTTGAAAATAATGTAATTCTTACAAGAAAGTTTAAAAACCCACATGCTACAACAGTACTAAACAAGATTTTTAAATGAATTAGAGTTTGAATTTATCTTGAATATTTGAGGGTATACGAACTCCTTTCTTCCTAGATAAAGACACTGATCCAGACCTACATTTACTCTATTCTTATGCTTCCTTACAAATACCAGTTCCTTGCAACTTCTGCTTTACATAACCAACCATGCTGTCTCACTAATTTCAAGCAGACACTAGATTATGTTGCTCCTACTCTCCAAACTAGTCTTCACATTCCAATTACCTGAGAAAATGTAAAATGTGACATTTAAGCAGGACAATTCCTATTATCACTTCCCTCTTTCTCAAGAAATTTCAAGGAAAGGCTGCTGTAACCTTCTTTCAGGTGATCTCAATGAATTTTTTTAAAAACAAGTATTTAGGTAGGTTTAAAAAAAATGAACTAACCATAGCTCAGACTAAAATTAAGTACAAAGTTGCTGATTTCAGTGTTCTGGCAAGGATAGAAAAATAAACATGGAAGAGGAAAGGGAGTCTCAAAAAAGGAAGGGACCCATATAGATGGAGAGAAGGGGGAGAAATGGTCATCTGCAGAGAAGGCTAGTAGGCTTTGCCCTCAACAGGAAGACACCAGGCAAAGACTGGGAAAGTTCTGCCAGTAATTGGAAACCATGATCTTTGCCCCATAAAAATCAAGCTCTCTCAAATCCCGTTTTCCTTATACTTTCACAAGAAAGTAATCTTTTACCTCAGTTCAGACTTCACTCTTCAATGCTCACTTCATCAAACTACCTTAAGTGACTATGAAGTGTAAAAATGGTTTGTATGTAACATACACTTCAGAGACTATACATAAACTTATTCCAATTAAATGTAACATTTACTGTGGTGAGGGGTGCACTCGAGCTAATGATTAACCCATTTTTAACTGACTAATCACAGGCTTGACTGAGCACTGTCAGGATTAAAAGTTTGTGTTCCTGTATCACAATAAAAGCTACCTCTCAAATGCTTGAAATTATTTTTTGGTTATAAAGAATATGACAAAAGAATAGTAAACAGTAAGAATAGAGTACGTAAGGAAAAATAAGTGTCTTTTTTAGTGACCAGAATTGTCCCTACTGTGGCTGAATGTAAAAGAAATCTGTCACATAGCTATCTAAAAAGGCACTCATAAAAGGTAAACATATTAAAGATGCACTACAGGAAAAAACAAAAAGAAACTGTACCATAAATCAACAATTCATAAAATATAATCTGATATGTATAAAATGCAAATTTTTTCAAAACAACACTCAGTAAAATCTGTTGCTTCATTTTCATCAGAAAAATAGAAAAATATACAATTTTCTATTTAAAATTTTAGAAAATTTCAACATTTGCATCTCAGAAGAGGGGTCATGGCTAAATAAAGTTGGTTATTTATACAGCTTAAACATAAAAGTTAATAGAGCCTCATATTCCTTTTAAATATAATGAAATCACCAAATGTAGAAGAAAATAAGGACAAACACAATGCAATAGCTTCCATGCTATACTAAATTTAAGGAACAAAATTTTTACCTGAGGCAACAGTTGGATTGTTTTGGTGGTTTTCACTGGTAGAAACAAACAAATCTTCTTCTCCTTCAGTTGATGAGCTGGAAGAGGATTCACTGCTGAGGTCATTCTCACTGGAACTACTAGAACTGGGGAGCAATGCATATTTTCTTCGGGCTAACACTTCTCGTTTTTTCCTCTGCATTAATATCCTCTCTTTTTGTTTCTGTGTCCTCTGGGAGGAATTATTTTTCACAAATCTCTTTCTGCATGGAAGTCTCCTTAATGAACTGCTATGAAAACAGGGTCTTTTCATTAACAATCCTGAAACGGATTCTGTCTCAGTCCGAGGCCACTTATGGGACCGTGAACTATGAGTTCTACTTTTAGCACTCAAAATTGCCTGGGAATGTCTTACAGAGACTTCTTTATCCTCATCCGAAGTCACAGTATCAGAATCTCCAAAATGTAGACTAGATGAAGGAGAAGAAAGACAATCACTAAAAGAGGAATCATTATCTTCATCACTTGGTGTTTCTAAGTGTTGTCTCAATCCTAATATTCCCTGGTTCTCTTTAGCACAATTTTGCATGTATGAAGGGCCAGCCTGCTGGCTTTTGCGTTTCTTCCTCACAACAACACTTTTTTCTTGCTCTTGTTGGTTACCATTCATGTCCTTCTCTTGTTTTTGAGAATCATCACACAAATGAGAGAATTCATTCCCCACTTTACTATTAATCATCTCAACTCCAGCAGGAAAACTTTTGGCTGCCCCGATGGGCTCTGGATGCAAGAGGATCCCTTTCAGACTCTCCTGTGTCTTTGGTGCATCAGAAGGAATCTCACTCTTCATATCCACTTTTAAGGTATACAGCTTGTTATATTCAGGAGTCCATTGAGACATGGGAAACTTTAAGGAAGGCCTAGAAGACACAACACGATATTTAAAAGATTGTCAATGTGTTTTATTATATTATTTTATTTTATTATATATTATTTAAAGAGTTCTCATATTTCACTGAGAATATTCCTGTGCGTGTGTGCTAAGTCGCTTCAATCATGTCTGACTCTCCGACTCTTTGTGATTCCATGGACCATAGCCCATCAGGCTCCTCTGTCCATGGGATTCTCCAGGCAAAGATACTGGAGTAGGCTGCCATGCCCTCCTCCAAGGATCTTTCCAACCTAGGGATCGAACCCACGTCTCTCAAATCTCCTACATTGGCAGGCAGGTTCTCTATCACAAGCGTCAATTGGGAAGCACGAATATTCCTCTAATAGGGCAGAAATGCCTTTTTCTCATCAGGATATAAAATGGCTATAACAAGTCCTTTTTCTCTGATAACTCTTAAGGATCCAATTTTTAGAAACAGAGTAAAGATCATAGAACATAGAATGTAAGTCTACTTCAAAACTTATATTAATCAAAAAGCTGATCTTATTGTATCTTCCTAACATCAGCAGCATAATGTATTTGGTCGAAATCAAACAACTTCTCCAAAACCTATTATAGTAAAAACAGATAAAAAGATCAGAATTCAAAAGACTTTGATTAGTCAATAATGTTTTTCTTTTGGTATCACATTTTAAAGTGATAATTATATCAAGTACTTTCTGTACATCTTGATGGTTACTGTGATAGATGGATTACTATAAATAATGAATATAAATATAGCTTCTCTTTCATGGTTCTTTCCTTCACACTACTCTAGTCTCTTAATGAGACTCAACTCACCAACAGACAGTAGGCACAACTACTACATTTCATGAAGTTTTAGATAGATACATATAGAAAGAAAAAAGCCAAGACTGAGTTGCTTCAGATCACTCAGTTAAAGCAACACAGCAGAACATAAAAATCAAACTCTACAGCCAATGTAAAAACCTAAATCACTGTATCTCTAAAATTATGAGCTGCACATCTGGGAAGCCCTAACAAGAGAACCTAAAATTAAAACATCTACACCAAAACAGTGTATATACAAGAATGGTGATAATGTAAGGTATTAAATATCATGACTCAAAATGGAATAAATTCTTGGGATGGGAGATGGGAAGGAGGTTCAAGAGGGAGGGGACATATGTATGCCTATGGTTGATTCATGTTGATTATAGCAGAAACCAACACAATATTGTCAAACAATTATCCTTCAATTGAAAATAAATAAATTTTTAAAAACAGAAATATACACATTTAAAAGGTAGTTAATAAGACAAATGAAGACCTTTACTAGTGCTAAAAATGATTTAAGCAATGTTAACAATTTTAACAAGATTTTATTGACGTATAACAAAAATACATGTATTCTAAGTTTACAGCCAATGAATTCTCACACACTTATGTAACTAGCTCCAAGATCAAGAAACATAAGATAACTAGCATTCCAGAAATCCCCTTCCAGTCACTGCACCCACCAAGAGTTTTAACCACTGTCCTAACTTCTAACACCACAGATGATTTGTGTACTTAACACCCACTTTGTAAACTACTTCCAGAAAAAAGAGGAAAACAAGATAGATATTTAGTAGCAAGATTTTTCTTCTCCACAATTGACAGTTACAGAAATAAACAACATCACAGGTATATGTTTTTGTTTGTAATTATTATCAAATAGATGAAGAGATGACAGTGATTAAAATTGAAACAACCTATTTCTATACGAAGCTATCAAAATCTCTATCTTCTTCAAGGGCAGGTAGTGTTGTATCCAAGATCAGTCATCAAGCCCTGTCTGGACTTTAGCAGGATCAGCAGTATAAGGAGGAACAAAAGATGGGTTTACATATGTGTAGAGCAATGAGCAAACTGTAAGAGGCAGCCAGTCGTACAAGGATCACCATAATTAAATGGAAGAAAAACAAGTCACAGTAAGGCACAGGTATATGTGATTCATGATTCAAGCAGGTCCCATTAGGAGAGCTACCAAAAAAAAACTACAGATAATAACAAATGTTGACAAGGAAGTAAAGAAACTGGAACCCTCACACATTGCTGGTGGGAATGTAAAATGGTACATATACTTTGGAAAAGTAGTCTGGCAGTTCCTCAAAAGATTAAACACAGAGTTATCATATGATCCAGCACTTCCACTCCAAGGCATAACCCAAGAGAAATAAAAATATATATCCACACAAAACTTTATACACAAATATTAATAGTACCATTATAGCCACTCACAAGAGCCAAAAAGTGTTAACAAATGTCCATCAACTGATGAATAAGTAAGTCCACAAAACTGATTAACACTCAATCATCAAAAGAAATAAAGTACTGATTCACTTTACAACATTATACGGACCTCAAAAACACGACACTAAAAAAAAGTCATAGAAGACCACTTATTTAAAGACTCCTTTGATGATTGTTCAACTCAGTGAATATGCTAAAAACCACTGAGTTCAGTACACTTAAAGTGAGATGTGTATCGTATGTGAATTATATCTCAATAAAGCTGTTGTCAAAAAGTAAAGCCATAATTAAGAAGGCATCAGATCATTACGATCACCCTCTGGGTCTTGGTAAAGCAGATCCTGAGAGGCAATAAAAATCTGCCAAAGAACAAGATAAATTCTGAGAACAGGAATCCATAAGAGAATTTACAAAGAAATGATTCACAGCATAATTTACTAAATTCAATTTCTTTTCCATTAGTTTATGCCCCGAGGCCAAAATAATGAACTCTTTATGTTAACTCTGCTCTGATTTTTGGTGAATTTTGTCTGCCCAATTCAAGGTGGGAAGGGAGTAAGGGAGAGAAGTGTGGAGTAAGGGAGAGAAGCAAGCATGGTGCAGCATGTGGTATGTGCATTTGTATGCCAGTAACTGTTCTCTCCACTGTCACCCAGTCCTTAGATGCAATATTAACATCCCATATTATGTTCCTGAGTACAAATGTATGCTCTACTTTGAACTAAGAAAAAGAAGGGGAGCAAGGTCGTTAAAAGAAATAAATATCAATTCTATATTTTTTAACTAAAAAAGCAACAAAATTGACACAAAGGATCAATAAAGAATGCTCTGAACTACTTGCTATTTAATAAGATTACCATCTAGCATTTTATTTCTGTAAAAATTATTGGTTGATCTAATTTATAAAGGTAATTTGGTACTAGAGAGATCTAGTTCCTTGGCCCTATTGTGAATGGTTTGACATTATACAGTGTTTCAATACTGAAACCATAATACTAGTTCTTTGTACTGGTTTGATTCAATCATTTTACTGCTATTCATAACAGCAGCATACCAATTACGCCTGATATTAGTTTGGGATACAGAATGAGTAGTAAATTGTGCATGAAAGAAGATAACAGCTAAAAAGGCTAACTTTCAAAACTAAAAATTAGGGCTAGGATTTACATTATAAATTAAGTTTTTTTACATTTACATTATAAATTAAGTTTATATATTTTTACATTATAAATTAAGTTTATGTGACGGTGTAAGTTTAATAATGGGGGCAAAAATCCACTAACTTTATCAATACAACTTTCAGGAACTGTTACTTCAATACAGTGATAAAGTTTAGAAAGAGTCATCATTTTTGGTATGAAACTTCACTACCAATGATAAATACACTTTTTTATGATTAACACAATATTTTAAATTTTTAAATAAAAATAATTTTACAGAACTCTAAAGGAACAGATTTTAAAAGGAATAAATAAGATAATTTTGAATTTTCTATTAAAGTTTTAGAAGTTTTCAGAAAATGAACTAGAAACAAGTTTGCTCTTTATTTTCTTTCATATGTGAAAGCGAAAGTCGCTCAGTCATGTCCGACTCTTTGTGACCCCATGGACTTTACAGTCTATGGAATTCTCCAGGCCAGAATATTGGAGTGGGTAGCCTTTCCCTTCTCCAGGGGATCTTCCCAACCCAGGTCTCTCGCAGTGCAGGCAGATTCTTTACGAGCTGAACCACAAGGGAAACCCAAGAATACTGGAGTGGGTAGCCTAACCCTTCTCCAGTGGATATTCCTGACCCAGAAACTGAACTGGGGCCTCCTGCATTGCAGGATTCTTTACCCACTGAGCTATCAGGGAAGCCCAGAAGCCCCTTTCATATAATTAAATGGAAAAAAAAAGGAAAGAAGATATAGGATAATGAAGATACAGGACAATGGAGTTTAGAACTGTCAGACAAGTCTGCTCAAGATCACTATCTCCCCTGAAAGGGTAAAGAGGAAGCAGGAAGCACAGAGAGCACCAAGTTTACATTTAGAGTTCACATGGTCTGTCTATCTCATCTAAGGCTTACTCTGTGAATGCAAAAGTCTTGTGCCCCACCCTCCCAGTACAAACTTGACCTCAAATGACTTAGGGTAGAGAACTAGCCAACTAACCAAACCACCAAGAAGAACATTTCAACACAAAGATATTTTATATCTCCAAAATATTCTAGGAAGCGAGAGGAAATAAAGGCATTACAATAATAACCAAAAAAGTTATAGCGAATTTAAGAACTTTGGGAAAATATTAAGGAAAAAGATATACTCAAAGAATACTGAGATCAAATTGAGGAACCAGAGATCAAATTGTCAACATGCACTGGATCACAGAAAAAGCAAGAGAATTCCAGAAAAACATCTACTTCTGCTTCACTGACTATGCTAAAGCCTTTGTGTGGATCACAACAAACTGGAATATTCTTAAAGAGATAGGAATACCAGACCCCTTACCTGCCTCCTGAGAAACCTGTATGCAGGTCAAAAAGCAACAGTTAGAACCAGACATGGAACAACAGAGTATGCCAAGGCTGTATGTCAAGGATGTATATTGTCAGCCCGCTTATTTATCTTATTAGAAGAGTGAAAAGAAAGTGAAAGTGAAGTCGCTCAGTCATGTCCAACTCTTTGGGACCCCATGGACTGTGGCCTACCAGGCTTCTCCGTTCATGGTATTTTCCAGGCAAGAGTACTGGAGTGGGTTGCCATTTCCTTCTCCAGGGGATCTTCCCTGACCCAGGGATCAAACCCAGGTCTCCCGCATTTGCAGGTAGATGCTTTACCCTCTAAGCCACCAGGGAAGTCAGAGTACATCATGTGAAATGCTGGGCTGGATGAAGCTCGTGCTGGAAGCAAGACTGCTGGAAGAAACATCAATAACCTCAGATATGCAGATGATACCACTCTAATGGCAAAAAGCAAAGAGGAACTAAAGAGCCTCTTGATGAAGGTGAAAAGAGGAGAATCAAAAAGCTGGCTTAAAACTCAACATTCAAAAAACAAAGATCATGGCATCTGGTCCCATCACTTCATGGGCAAATAGATGGGGAAACAATAGAAACAGTTAGACTTTATTTTCTTGGGCTCCAAAATCACTGCAGATGGTGACTGCAGCCATGAAATTAAAAGACGCTTGCTCCTTGGAAGACAAGCTATGACAAACCTAGACAGCGTTTTAAAAAGCAGAGACATTACTTTGCTGATAAAGCTCCATATAGTGAAAACTATGGTTTTTCTAATAGTCATGTACGAATGTGAGAGTAGGACCATAAAGAAGGCTGAAGTAAAAGTCGCTCAGTCATGTCTGACTCTATGAGACCCTCTGTATAGTCCATGGAGTTCTCCAGGCCAGAATACTGGAGTGGGTAGATGTTTCCTTCTCCAGGGGATCTTCCCAACCCAGGGACTGAACCCAGGTCTTCTGCACTGCAGGCAGATTCTTTACCAGCTGAGTCATCAGGGAAGCCCAAAGGAAGAAGGTTGAATGACAAAGAATTGATGCTTTCAAATTGTGATGCTGGAGAAGACTCTTCAGAGTCCCTTGGACAGCAAGGAGATCAAACCAGTCAATCCTAGAGGAAATCAACCCTGAATATTCACTGGAAGAGCTGATGCTGAAGCTCCAATACTTTGGCCACTTGATGCAAAGAGCCAACTCATTAAAAAAGACCCTAATCCTGGGAAAGACTGAAGGCAGCAAGGGTAGGAGATGACAGAGGATGAGATGGTTGAATGACATCATCAACTCAATGGATATGTGTCTGAGCAAACTGCAGGAGATAGTGAAGGACAGGGAAGCATGGTGTGCTGCGATCCATGGTGTTACAAAGAGTAGGACGCAACTTAGCAACTGAACAACAAAAGATACTGAGTGAAAGGGAAGCTTGTAATCCACATTTAAGTGGGGTCACTTACAAAAAGGAGTAGTCAACCAAAGTTAAGTGCTTTCATTTGTGTACTAAAAAGACCTGGATTCAAGTCTCTGGTTGTGACTAGCTGTGTAACCTAGGTAAACTACACTGTTTGTCCTCTATAAAATTGGGACAATAATAGTATTGACCTTGTAAAAGTACTTTAAGGGTTAAATGAGAGTACCTACCACAGTGCCTAGCATAATGGCTGTTATTCCTGTTTCAGAGCAGCAGTTATACCCATAAGGTACACAATGTTTAAGGTCTCCCCTTATAACTAAAAATAAATGAAATCCTCAGAGTCAAAGAAAGGCATAAAATCATCTGTTCCTACAGAACCTTAAAGTATAGAAATAAAGGACAAAGCTTTTTGGCACAAAACCTATGAACGCTAAAAATCCTATGATACTGTATGGCAGAAACCAGCACAATACTGTAAAGCAATTTTCCTCCAATTAAAAAATAAATTTAAGAAAAAAATATTCGAAACTCTCCTTTACTATGCAGGATTAGCTGAGGAGCAAGATGCTTCAGCTCCCTAATTTCTAATACAAGACATACTACTTTTGGAAAAAGAAAAATGCCTTTCAAATAATAGGTTTCTATTACTCAGTGAACTTAATGATTTTCTTGTTTGTCTTGTTTAAAGTACTCTAAAATCCCTAAATATTAGTCATCAAAGAAAAAATCTGCTAGGACCTATTTAGGTCTCCTATCAGTACAAACCGGGTGGAGTTCAATATATTATAAAGAGTCTACTGCTGTAGTCATGATTGTGTTATTATCATGGTCAGTAGCAAAATGAAGGGTGGATCTATCCTGCCAAGTCTGAAGAGTATCTGGCAGTCAGTTTCAACTGGTTAGGAAGGCAGTATTGCAAATTACAGGGTACAATGCACAAATGTCTAACATGGCTGGCTTGGACTCTGGAATTCATATTACAACATGAAATGTGAGATATAAAGATATTGCTAATTACCTATTATATAAAATATATTCTATCAAGAAAAAAATGAAAGCATCAACAAAAAAAGACCTATATGCAATAAACTATAGAACTGTACAACACACTCCTCATAAGTGGAGAGATACCACATTTCTGAATACGCAAACACTCCAAATTGGCTCTGTTACAAAATAGAAGATAAATTTTTAAAATTTTATCTTAAGATTAATTCAAATTCATACTGTCTACATTCAGTTTCTCATCATTTTGCTCACTGGAAATTTCAAATAACATTTAATTAAAAATAACAGCAACTGTATGGCTATGTGTGTAACTGAGGAGGGTAGAAGTGAAAGGGTAAATCTGAACTCAAATTTTTTTTTCCTTTTTTAAAATCAAGCAATAATTTTACAACAAAGACAAAATTAGGGTATGTTCTGTTATCACTTATATGTAGAACCTAAAAAATAAAACAATGAGTGAATATAATAAAATAGAAATAAGACTCTCGGATACAGAGAACAAAGTAATGATTACCTGCCGGGAGAGGGAAGAAGGGAGAGCAAGACAGGCATAGGGGATTAAAAGGTACAAACTACTCTGTATAAAATAAATAAACTACAAGGATATACTGTACAGCACAGGGAAATACAGCCATTATTTTAAAGTTATTTTATAATAACTTTAAATGCAGTATGATCTATAAAAATACTGAACCACTATGTTGTACACCTGAGACCAAAGTATTATCAATAAACTACACATCAATTAAAAATTAAGGGCATAAGCATAAAATAATCTACTAAGCAGCCTTTGAAAACGAAACAGCCTCTGTACGATAGTTTTTTTAAAAGCAGATTGCAAATAAGTCTGTTAAAATGTTTTCCTTTTTTATAAAATAACTTATGTTTATACATGCATGGAGAAAATACAGAAAAATACACACTTAGTTTGGGACTGTAATTGTGGATGGAGATTTAAAGCACAGGTTAGGAGCATATGTGTTTTTATGTTATAGATTTCTGCACGGTTTGAATTTTTTATAAAATGATCATTTGCCACTTTTGAAATCAAAGTACAAGAATTTTTAAAGGAGTGAAAAATAAGAACTGACTAGATTCTATTTTTCCTCTAGACTAGGACACAACTTTGTTATTAGCAGATTTCTATATAAATCAAATATATGATAGTATGATTTTTATGAGAATCTTGGCTAAGCATAAAATTTCTCCTTAGTGACCAGAAATGACCACCTGTCCTGGACGATTTAATAACAAAATAAGGCAGAAACTGATAGATGGCAATTAACTATTGGCAAATTTGAATGAAGTTGTCAAATTTGAGAGTTGATTATCCTTTTTAGGTAATGATACTACTCTACAGTCCTAGGCATGTTGTTTCTGAACTTATCTCTATGAAGAAAATTTTCATGCTTGGAAAGTAATAATCCATCATAAAACCATTTCACAAAATCTTTCACCAATTAAAGCATGATAATTATTATTATTGAGTTAAATGAAAAGTATCAGTAAAAAGCCAAAAAATGTGCAAGGAAAACAAACCTCCACAATCTTGCATTCAAGTAATCAATCTGTCAGCTTTCAAAAGGCTTCAAATTTACAAACCACTCTTAGAGATTACTATTATTTAAACTTTCACTTTCCAAAACTTAACTTCAAATGGCCTCCAGGTTTCCTTGGCGATTGGAACTCAGTGACTTGAGAATTCTTTATTTTTTTAAAGTGACAGAGGCCAACAAAAAGACTTTTTATAAGTGGAAAGATATCTACTTTAACTTGCCTTATATCTTATCAAAATTTAACAATATGCAAGAGCTAAATGTAGAATTAAACTATATTGCTAAATAAGATCTGAAATCTTCACTGGAGCATATTTAACATTTTGAACTAATTTTTGTCAGTAATTTTAAGAGATTTGGTCTTTTACTTATGAATAAACAGTCATATATGTTGAATGATGCCAAAGAAGTAAGGAGAAATAAAAAATACAAAAATAAAAATTACTGTGACTTATGCAAGACTCTGAAGAGAACCTCAACAAAGCAGTGAGCACATCCTTGTGAGAAGCAGGAAATACTATTTAAGATAGGTAGGGTGGATCCAAATGATGGTAGGCTGAGAAGTAAAAATGAAAATTTCTCACTGATACAGTTATTCAATTGCCCAGTTATTCAATTAATTACAGAATGGCTACAAGTCTACGTCAAAAGCAAATGCAATGACCAGTTAAAGTGCATACACAAGAATCACTACCTATGATGGGCTTTATGGTTCTGCAGGCAGAATATAAATAAGATACAACAATAAAAAACGTGCAAGGAAAAGAAGAGACCAGGGAGAAGGCTTTGCAGTGGTGGGGGCAAAAGGTGGTTTTAGGAGTGCAGGGTCTTGTGAAGGAAGGAGAACTTATTTACCAAATAAAGGGTTGCATATGCAGCATCAACCAAACTTGAGCCAAAATACCAAAATATGAACTTGAAGCCTTCAACATGTTTTCAGAGCACTGCTCAACAAGTGAGCCAGAACCACAAACTGTAGAACACTACAGAATAATGCTATTTTGGAATGAATGCTGTTTTTTGCTGATACCACACTTGGTCCTAAACTTCATACTCCCACCCAAGCAAATACTCATGTTAAAATCTGCTGTATCTTTTATAATTCAGTAACTTATAATTCCTTTGCATAAAATCAAGTTTTATCATGTTGTTGAAATAACTCCCCTTTTCTCTTTTTATACAGCAGAAATAAATACTCCATTTATTTGGAAGTCAGATTTATAGTAACTTTAACTCCTGAGAACAGAACCTAAAGGGAAAATATTCTATGAAGGTTAAAAATAATTATCAGGAAGGTCACATGCAATTAAATATTCAGAAACTATTATTTCATATTTAATACTAATAAGCTTTTATATTATTTTATATTTAATGCTAATAAGCTAATACTAATAAGTACTGTTTGGATTTAACAGATGTAATACTGGTGGCAGCACCTAAAAATTAAAAGACAGAAGAACTAAAGCACTTGTCCCAATAACTAAAGAGTCAGCAGTTTGTCTAGATTAAATAACATTATTTATGTAAAAAGATTCTGAGGGCAATACTGAAATAGACCAAAGAATAAAAGCTCATGTTCTGAATCATGATTCTGAGCCCTCCAGAAGACAGACTGTTCTCAATAAAAGAAGCATACAGCATGTTTCAGACATATTTATAATAATATGGGTAATTTTTAGTTGCTTACCATGGTTAACATGGTTACATGTCAACTGTGACTAACAATATCATCTTAATTTTTATTGAAAATGTACAAGATGACAATGTCAATAGTACAAAAAAAACTGCAAATAAATTCACAAAAATGGTAAAAGCATAAAGTTTTTAAAAATACAAATATCTTCAAAATATGAAACTATACTCATAAAATGCAAAGTTTCTTCAACTGATAAAGAAAACACAGGTGACTTCTATCTATAATGTCTTTTTTTGAGAAATTCAGAGAGCAAAATAACCAAATAGAAAAAAAGGAAAGAGATTCAGCTTTGTTATTTAAAAACTTTAATCCCTAGTGGGTATCATTCCTCAGATCTAAGTTGCTAACTATAAGTAGGAGAACAAAGGCTGAACTACAGAATTTTTAAAAGACAAGAAATTGGAAAGTTCAGAAAACCTGTGAGTATCACTGACTCTTTAACTGTTACAAGGATGAACTCTGCTGTTCTAAAACCTTTTCAGAGAGCTACAGTTACTATTTCAAATCAGGTTTTCCAAGATAATTCAACAATAAACTCTTTGCATGATCCAGGTCCATTCATTTTCTAAAATATTTAATACAGTTTCAAGGAAGAAACAGATTTAAAAGTTCCAATTTCCATTACTTGGAACCCAAGTCCAGCAAAAGCAATTTGGAAAAAGGCTCCAACCTTCCTAATCTTTTAACTGCCCTGACAGTCTGCAAATCATTACCAAAAATTTCAGCATTATGGAAAAGAAAGGTAAGACTGAAATAACAGCAGTTACGGCAAAATAATACAAATATTATTGATGATGACAGCAACAAGGATGAAAATGATGGAGAGGAACAGTCTCTAAGAAGACTGTAATTTCTTTAAGCAGAAGTTCTCAAACACACTTCTTTGTCCATTGCAGGTTTCTTGATGATATCCTTTCTTTTTGCATCCAGAGAGTTCATTTTAAGTTCAGAATAAAACAGAAGAACCTAATGATTCGTCCCTATTTGGATGCCCTACAACAAGCATGCCTTAAAGCTTTCTAACTTTTAAAAAAACACTTAGAAGTACTTTTGAAAAGCTGCTTTTTATGACTCCACAGGAGAAGACAAAGTCAACACACATAGATACTACCAAGTGCATGCTCAGCCTCTCAGTCATATCCGACTCTCCAACTCTTGGTGATTCCATGGACTGCAGCCTGGCAGGCTCCTCTGTCCCTGGTATTCTTCAGCCAAGAATACTGAAATGGGTTGTCATTTCCTTCTACAGGGGATCTCCCAGACCCCAGGATCAAACCCAGGTCTCCTGAACTGCAGGTGGATTCTTTACCACTGACCCACCAGGGAAGCCAAATACTTTAACTAATAAATGTATCTTCTGGGTTAAAATGTTCAGAAACCATACATTAACAATCAATATATACACAAAGCACACATGTGCCCAGATGTGTGTGTGACTGTGTTTTAACATGCTTTTGTGATACAAAGAGTAAAGGAAAGAAAACTCATTATATCACATGAGAACAGCTAGGTAGTACTTCCAAGCACTAAATGTTACAGTGTCTTAATCATTAAATATATACAGTGGAAGTGAGAAATAGATTTAAGGGCCTAGATCTGATAGATAGAGTGTCTGATGAACTATGGAAAGAAGTTCGTGACATTGTACAGGAGACAGGAATCAAAACCATCCCCATGGAAAAGAAATGCAAAAAAGCAAAATGGCTGTCTGGGAGGCCTTACAAATAGCTGTGAAAAGGAGAGAAGCGAAAAGCAAAGGAGAAAAGGAAAGATATAAGCATCTGAATGCAGAGTTCCAAAGAATAGCAAGAAGAGATAAGAAAGCCTTCTTCAGCGATCAATGCAAAGAAATAGAGGAAAACAACAGAATGGGAAAGACTAGAGATCTCTTCAAGAATATCAGAGATACCAAAGGAACATTTCATGCAAAGATGGGCTCAATAAAGGACAGAAATGGTATGGACCTAACAGAAGCAGAAGATATTAAGAAGAGATAGCAAGAATACACAGAAAAACTGTACAAAAAAGATCTTCACGACACAGATAATCACGATGGTGTGATCACTGACCTAGAGGCAGACATCCCGGAATGTGAAGTCAAGTGGGCCTTAGAAAGCATCACTACGAACAAAGCTAGTGGAGGTGATGGAATTCCAGTTGAGCTATTCCAAATCCTGAAAGATGATGCTGTGAAAGTGCTGCACTCAATACGCCAACCAATTTGGAAAACTCAGCAGTGGCCACAGGACTGGAAAAGGTCAGTTTTCACTCCAATCCCAAAGAACGGCAATGCCAAAGAATGCTCAAACTATCGCACAATTGCACTCATCTCACACGCTAGTAAAGTAATGCTCAAAATTCTCCAAGCCAGGCTTCAGCAATATGTGAACCGTGAACTTCCTGATGTTCAAGCTGGTTTTAGAAAAGGCGGAGGAACCAGAGATCAAATTGCCAACATCCGCTGGATCATGGAAAAAGCAAGAGTTCCAGAAAAACATCTACTTCTGCTTTATTGACTATACCAAAGCCTTTGACTATGTGGATCACAATAAGCTGTGGAAAATTCTGAAAGAGATGGGAATACCAGACCACCTGATCTGCCTCTTGAGAAATTTGTATGCAGGTCAGGAAGCAACAGTTAGAACTGGACATGGAACAACAGACTGGCTCCAAATAGGAAAAGGAGTACGTCAAGGCTGTATATTGTCACCCTGCTTATTTAACTTATATGCAGAGTACATCATGAGAAACCCTGGACTGGAAGAAACACAAGCTGGAATCAAGATTGCCAGGAAAAATATCAATAACCTCAGATATGCAGATGACACCACCCTTATGGCAGAAAGTGAAGAGGAACTAAAAAGCCTCTTGATGAAGGTGAAAGTGGAGAGTGAAAAAGTTGGCTTAAAGCTCAACATTCAGAAAATGAAGATCATGGCATCTGGTCCCATCACTTCATGGGAAATGGATGGGGAAACAGTGGAAACAGTGTCAGACTTTATTTTTGGGGGCTCCAAAATCACTGCAGATGGTGACTGCAGCCATGAAATTAAAAGACGCTTACTCCTTGGAAGGAAAGTTATGACCAACCTAGATAGCATATTCAAAAGCAGAGACATTACTTTGCCAACAAAGGTTTGTCTAGTCAAGGCTATGGTTTTTCCTGTGGTCATGAATGGATGTGAGAATTGGACTGTGAAGAAGGTTGAGTGCCGAAGAATTGATGCTTTCGAACTGTGGTGTTGGAGAAGACTCTTGAGAGTCCCTTGGACTGCAAGGAGATCCAACCAGTCCATTCTGAAGGAGATCAGCCCTGGGATTTCTTTGGAAGGAATGATGCTAAAGCTGAAACTCCAGTACTTTGGCCACCTCATGTGAAGAGTTGACTCATTGGAAAAGACTCTGATACTGGGAGGGATTGGGGGCAGGAGGAGAAGGGGACGACAGAGAATGAGATGGCTGGATGGCATCACTGACTCGATGGACGTGAGTCTGAGTGAACTCTGGGAGTTGGTGATGGACAGGGAGGCCTTTCGTGTTGCGATTCATGGGGTCGCAAAGAGTCAAACACGACTGAGCGACTGATCTGATCTGATATACTGTGTGTGACTGTGTGTTTTATCATGTTTTTGTGATATAAAGAATAAAGGAAAGAAAACTTATTATTACAGGAGAACAGTTAGGTAGTACTTCCAAGTACTAAACACTGCAGTGTCTTAATCATTAAATATATACTACAATTACATTAAGACAAAACACCAGAATTAAGCCATTTCTTCTTATGCAAACTAGGAAATCTTTGGTCCCAACCTTGATAATCTTGGTTTGGCATTAGATCATAATGAATCTTCTTCAGCTAGAATGTATACCAAACCAAAGAATTCATGTGTTATGGACTGAACTGTGTCCCATCTAAATTCATATGTTGAAATCCTAGCCCACAGTATCTCAAAATGTGACTATATAGAGGGCACTTTTACTTCTTTAGAAGCAATTAAGATTAAATGAGGTCATTATGAGTGGGCCCTAATCCAATTTGACTAGTGTCCTTTATGAAAAGAGGAAATCTGAACACTCATAGAGACACACTTTTTCTTGGACTTCTACTCTCCAGAACTGTGACAAAATAGATTTTTGGTGTTTAAGTCACCCAGAATGTGGTACTTTGTTATGGAAGCATAGCAAACAAATACACAATGCAATAAACATCTCCTAAATATCTTAATGTGCTAGACTGTCCCAAAAGACAAATAAGGCATAGACTTGTCCTTAAGAAGTTTAGTCAGTTCAGTCGCTCAGTCATGTCCAACTCTTTGCGACTCCATGGACTGAAGCACATAAGGCTTCCCTGTCCATCACCAACTCCCAGAGCTTGCTCAAACTCATGTCCATTGAGTCAGTGATGCCATCCAACCATCTCATCCTCTGTTGTCCCCTTCTCCTTCTGCCTTCAATCTTTCCCACCATCAGGGTCTGTTCTGATGAGTCAGCTCTTCACACCAAGTGGTCAAAGTATTGGAGTTTCAGCATCAGCATCAGTCCTTCCAATGAATATTCAGGATTATTTCCTTTAGTATTGATGGGTTTGATCTCCTTGCAGTCCAATGGACTCTCAAGAGTCTTCTCCAACACCACAGTTCAAAAGCATCAATTCTTCAGTGCTCAGATTTCTTTATGGTCCAACTCTCATATTCATACATGACTACTGGAAAAACTTTGGAAAAACATAGCTTTGACTGTACCGATCTTTGTTGGCAAAGTAATGTCTCTGCTTTTTAATATGCTGTCTAGGTTTGTCATAGCTTTTCTTCCAAGGAGCAAGTATCTTTTAATTTCATGGCTACAGTCACTATCTGAAGTGATTTTGGAGCCCAAGAAAAGTGCAGCAGAC
This sequence comes from Bubalus bubalis, assembly GCF_019923935.1. Classification (NCBI taxonomy): domain Eukaryota; kingdom Metazoa; phylum Chordata; class Mammalia; order Artiodactyla; family Bovidae; genus Bubalus; species Bubalus bubalis. Next base: position 51,981,229 of record NC_059167.1, on the reverse strand, counting down.
AGAGAAACCTATCAGTAGGTAATTAAAATACAGTGTCATGAAGGAGGTATGCACTGAAACACACTGAAGTAAAATCTAATTCAACTCTGAAGGGGAGGCTGTACCAAGGAAGGTTTTTCAGAAGAATAAAAGGGAAAAGGGAAATGGGAAGAAATGAGACTTGATTACCCTATTTTCCACAGTAGAAGTTCTCTGAATGAACTACATATTTAATGATGAAATACACCTACAAAATTTTAAAAACCAGTGATCAGAAAGACAACACATGATCTTCTGAAAGACAGCATATTATCTTCAAAGATGGCATTTCACTTCAAACAATTATGTCTAGAATTATTAATACTGCTAAGAATAAAAGAAGAAAATAACATGACTTCATTTATTTATCTACTTATTTACGACTGTGCCGGGTCTTCCGTGCTGCACAAAGATTTTCTCCAGTTGTGGTGAATGGGGCTACTTTTCATCGCAGTGCTTGGGCTTCTCATGGCGACTTCTCCTGTTGCGGACCATCAGCTCTAAGTACGAGGGCTTCAGTAGCTGCAGTGCTCAGGTTCAGTAGTTGTGGCACATGGGCTTTGCTGCCACGCAGCATGTGGGATCTTCCCGCATCAGCATGGAACCCATATACCCTGCGTTGGCAGGTGGATTCTCAAACACTGAACCACCAGGGAAATCCAAGATGACTTCTTGGGATACTTATCAGCATATGAAAGAAGAGACAAAGGTCCACAGAATTACAAAATTTCTCCCAGAAGTTTTGTGAATTTAATCTGAGACAAAGGAATCTACCTCACAAGAATTAAAGCCCTATGTTCTCCTTTAACCTCTGCCTGTAACACTAAGCTCCCTACCTCTCTCATCAGGCAGCAGTCTCAACTTCATTACCCTTCAGTAGGCAGAGAAGAACGGTAAGCTAGAACACACTTAGAAGTTAAAACAGAATAAAGAACAGTCCCAAAACTTGTCTGGAAATGTACAAATAATCAGCAACATAAAATGAGGTGTATAATTAAAAATTAGCCTACACCATGAATTCTAAAAGCTGTTTTCAGCAATGATTTCACATGAAAACATAAATGGAATGTTCACCATAGTCTCAAGTGACACAAAGCTGAAAAAGAATTACATATAAACTGAATAACAAAGACCTGAAAATAAAAGTTTAGAATGAGATGAGCAAAATTATTTAAAAGCAAAAACTTTAATATAAAGTACAACTAAGTTTACCTTATATATAGATTAAAAACATAGGGGAGGAATTTTTACATTTTTCACCAAATAATTTCCCTAAAGTCAATAACTGCATAATTCAGAGACAGTCACTTACAAATGCTCCAAGTTGTAATTCTGGTCTAGTTCTACAAAAAGAATATATGATATAACCATCCTTTTTTGGGGCCTTAAATATCAAAGTTTTCTGCTCTGAATTGATCAAATTTAAACTTTTTATGATTTTCATAAATCATCACTGTGTGGTCACTTTTATGAAAATAGAAAGAGAAAAAGTGACTTCTACCAGCATCTTCCTCATCGATACTCAACTTCACAAGGATAATTCTCTCGACATCACTCCCAAATTTCAACAAAGAAATTCTCCCCAAACTAATAACATGCAAAAGTAAAATGTATGTCAATATAATAGTGCAAAGCACAGGACGGAAACAAAAAGAATAAACCATTGTAAGTTTTTTGTATTATACGTGAAATAAACTATTATTCCTTGAAGACAGACTCTCAAAAAACTCAAGTCAAAAGAAGCCATGAAATAGGCAGAAAAAAGGAACAGAGATGGGACAAGTAGAAAACAAACAGCAAGATGACATTAAAGCCAACTGTATCAAAACAGAGTGCTATTAGCACATGGATGACTGGAAAGTTCAGAAATAGCCTCACACATATCATCAAATGATTTTCAACAACAGGTCCAAGACAATGGGGAAGGAGAGTCTTTTCAACAAATGGTGGTAGAACAACCAGTGAATAACATAGGGGAATTTTCAACTTCTACTTCACATGAGACAAAAAAAATAACTCAAACAGATCACAGACTTAAACCAAAAAGCTAACACTTCAAAAAGAAATGGGCAGAAAATGTACATGATGACACCACGGGCAAAGATTTCATAGATCACAAAAAAGACTAAACATTTTAACTGATAAACTGGACTTTATCAAAATAAAAACCTTCTACTCTTCAGAGATACCATTAATACCACTAAGAAAAGAAAAAGTCAAGATAGCAAGCTTAAGACAGAGAAAATTACATGTACATCAGATCACATCAGATCAGATCAGTCGCTCAGTCGTGTCCGACTCTTGGTGACCCCATGAATCACAGCATGCCAGGCCTCCCTGTCCATCATCAACTCCCAGAGTTCACTCAGACGAACATCCATCAAGTCAGTGATGCCATCCAGCCATCTCATCCTCTGTCGTCCCCTTCTCCTCGTGCCCCCAATTCCTCCCAGCATCAGAGTCTTTTCCAATGAGTCAACTCTTCACATGAGTTGGCCAAAGTACTGGAGTTTCAGCTTTAGCATCATTCTTTCCAAAGAAATCCCAGGGCTGATCTCCTTCAGAATGGACTGGTTGGATCTCCTTGCAGTCCAAGGGACTCTCAAGAGTCTTCTCCAACACCACAGTTCAAAACCATCAATTCTTCGGCACTCAGCCTTCTTCATAGTCCAACTCTTACATCCATACATGACCAGAGGAAAAACCATAGCCTTGACTAGACGAAACTTTGTTAGCAAAGTAATGTCTCTGCTTTTGAATATGCTATCTAGGTTGGTCATAACTTTCCTTCCAAGGAGTAAGCGTCTTTTAATTTTATGGCTGCAGTCACCATCTGCAGTGATTCTGGAGCCCAGAAAAATACAGTCTGACACCGTTTCCACTGTTTCCCCATCCATTTCCCATGAAGTGATGGGACCGGATGCCATGATCTTCATTTTCTGAATGTTGAGCTTTAAGCCAACTTTTTCACTCTCCACTTTCACCTTCATCAAGAGGCTTTTTAGTTCCTCTTCACTTTCTGCCATAAGGGTGGTGTCATCTGCATATCTGAGGTTATTGATATTTCTCCTGGTACATACACGCAATTAAAAAAACTAAGATCATGGCATCTGGTCCCATCACTTCATGGCAAATAGATGGGGAAACAATGGAAACAGTGACAGACTTTATTTTCTTGGGCTCCAAAATCACTGCAGATGGTGACTGTAGCCAGGAAATTAAAAGACACTTGCTCCTTGGAAGAAAAGCTATGACAAACCTAGACAGCATATTAAAAAGCAGAGACATTACTTTGCCAACAAAGGTCAGTACAGTCAAAGCTATGGCTTTTGCAGTAGTCATGTATGGATGTGAGTTCAGTTCAGTCACTCAGTCATGTCCAACTCTTTGCAACCCCATGAACTGCAGCACGTCAAGCCTCCCTGTCCATCACCAACTCCCAGACTCCATCCAAACCCATGTCCATTGAGTCGGTGATGCCATCCAACCATCTGACCCTCTGTTGTCCCCTTCTCCTCCTGCCCTCAATCTTTCCCAGTATCAGGGTCTTTTCCAAATCTATGGTTTTTCCAGTGGTCATGTATGGATGTGAGAGTTGGACTATAAAGAAAGCTGAGTGCTGAAGAACTGATGCTTTTGAACTGTAGTGTTGGAGAAGATTCTTGAGAGTCCCTTGGACTGCAAGGAGATCAAACCCGTCAATCCTAAAGGAGATCAGTCCTGAATATTCATTGGAAGGACTGATGTTGACGTTGAAACTCCAATACTTTGACCACTTGATGTAAAGAGCTGACTCATCAGAAAATTCCTAAGGGTGGGAAAGATTGAAGGTAGGAGGAAAAGGGGATGACAGAGGACGAGATGGTTGGATGGCACCACCAACTCAATGGACAAGAGTTTGAGCAAGCCTTGGGAGTGGTGATGGGCAGGGAAGCCTGGTGTGCTATATTCTATGGAGTCTCAAAGAGTCGGACATGACTGAGCAACCGAACAACACAACAACACATAATTTACATGTATATATTACACAAATACACACCCAACTTGAATCCAGAATATATGTAAAACTCTTACATCTCAGTAAGACAAGCCCACCAAATAACAGGTAAACAATATTTAACATTTTTCTAAACATATACATATACAAATGGCAAGTACACACAAAAATGCTCAATAGTTTCCATTATCAGGGAAATGCAAATTAAAACCACAAGATACAACTCTATACCCACAAAGGGCTAAAAGGCTAAGACCAAAACACCATGTGTTAAGGGATGTGGCACAGCTGGAACTCCACATACAACTCCAAGCAGCTTCAAATCCCACACCTAGGTTGGAAAATACAGGTATACAAAAATGTTTGTATGCAAATGTTCACTCATAATAACCAAACAGTGGGAAAAACAAATCTCCAAGGAGTGAAAAGATAAACAAATTTCCATATATAGGTACAATGGGATACCAAACAGCAACAATAACAGCAGCAAAGAAGGAGCTACTGATACAAGTAAATGTAACAGATAAATCTCAAAGACATCCTGCTAAGGGAAGGAAATCAGATACAAAATATCTATACTGATTTCATCTGCATGAAGTTCTAGGTTAGGCAAATATAATGGAAGAAAAAATCAAAACAGTGGCTGTATTCTACAAAGGACTGGGAAAGAACTGACCAGAAGGTACATGAGGGAACTTATCTGAGGTGATGGTAATGTTCTATTTCTTCATAAGATTCTGATTACACAAATGTGTACATTCGACAAGACTTAAATGGTACACTTAATATTTGTGCATTTAACTATATGTAAATTTTACTTCAAAAACAAAGAACTATATATAAATATTCAACTCTAGTTAATGACATGGAAGCTGAATTTGTTTAGGGGTAAAATGCACTGTTTGCAACTTAATTGAAAATACAAAGCCAAACAGCAATTGACTTGAATGGCAAATGATTACAGGAATGGAGAGATGGAAGGATATGTGATAAAACAAAAAGCAAATTGGTAACTGTAGAATCTAGGTAATAGGGAAATGGGCATTTGCTGTACAATTCTTTTAACTTTAATCTGCTTGAAATTTTCCACAGTAAAATGCTAGCAAGAAAACATTTGATGAGCAAAAGAACTCAGACACAAAACAGTAATATAATATAATTCATACGTATATGACATTCTAGAGCAAACAAAACTAATCTATAATGTCAAAAATCAGATCAGTGGTTGCCTGGGATAGGAGCTAGGGATGACTTATGGCAAAGGAACAAGAAAGAACTTTCTAGGGTAATAGAATGTTTTATGTCCTGACTGGGGTGTTGGTTACATGGATGTATGTATTTGCCAAAACTCACTGAACTGTACAGTAAAATATGTATCTTATACTTTTTATAAAATTATACGTCAATTAAATTGATTTTTAAAATGTGTTCACTATAAAAAATCTGAAATACAGGGAAAAAGCACAGAAAAATTAAGTCCGTCATAATCACAGTATCTTTCCTTCCCTTTTGACAACAGCCATGCCCAGAGGAGAAAAAATACAGCTTAATGTTTTCCTGAAAGGCAATACAGAAATACATGTTAAGCTCCTGAATTCTGGAATTCCTTTCTTAGGTTGACTCAAAACCTAATGAACTTAAATCCCTTCAATCCCATCATTGCTATGAGCCTTCATCAAATTACTAACCATTCTGTGCCTAAATTTCCTCACCTGAATAATGGAAATATTTACCTCAAAGTTTTGTTGTAAATGTTAAGCCATCACCCTGGCAGAAGAAGTCCACAATCTTCCCCTGCCATAAATTTTTTCTTTTGAAGGCCTTCAATTCTGTAGGTACACCCACCTCAAAAGTCAGTGTTATTTGAGAGAACCTCAAATTCCTCTTGTGGGTCAGACTGAAACCCTGAGTTGTTAAAGCCCGAAAACAGGACTGGGGTAACAAAATAAAACAGAAAACTAGATTAGAAAAGATGTCCGTTGCTTTGAGAATTTAAGATCTAATATCCTGAGCAACACTATCCAAGGGTACAATTTCTCCCTGAGTGAATTCCAAGAAGCAGGGCAAAGACTAATAGAGTTTTGCCGAGAAAATGCACTGGTCATAACAAACACCCTCTTCCAACAACACAAGAGAAGACTCTATACATGGACATCAGCAGATGGTCAACACCGAAATCAGATTGATTATATTCTTTGCAGCCAAAGATGGAGAAGCTCTATACAGTCAGCAAAAACAAGACCAGGAGCTGACTGTGGCTCAGACCATGAACTCCTTATTGCCAAATTCAGACTTAAATTGAAGAAAGTAGGGAAAACCACTAGACCATTCAGGTATGACCTAAATCAAATCCCTTATGATTATACAGTGGAAGTGAGAAATAGATTTAAGGGCCTAGATCTGATAGAGTGCCTGATGAACTATGGACAGAGGTTTGTGACATTGTACAGGAGACAGGAATCAAAACCATCCCCATGGAAAAGAAATGCAAAAAAGCAAAATGGCTGTCTGGGAGGCCTTACAAATAGCTGTGAAAGGAGAGAAGCGAAAAGCAAAGGAGAAAAGGAAAGATATAAGCATCTGAATGCAGAGTTCCAAAGAATAGCAAGAAGAGATAAGAAAGCCTTCTTCAGCGATCAGTGCCAAGAAATAGAGGAAAACAACAGAATGGGAAAGACTAGAGATCTCTTCAAGAAAATTAGAGATACCAAAGGAACATTTCAAGCAAAGATGGGCTCAATAAAGGAGAGAAATGGTATGGACCTAACAGAAGCAGAAGATATTAAGAAGAGGTGGCAAGAATACACAGAAGAACTGTACAAAAAAGATCTTCACGACCCAGATAATCACGATGGTGTGATCACTGACCTAGAGCCAGACATCCTGCAATGTGAAGTCAAGTGGGCCTTAGAAAGCATCACTACCAACAAAGCTAGTGGAGGTGATGGAATTCCAGTTGAGCTATTTCAAATCCTGAAAGATGATGCTGTGCAAGTGCTGCACTCAATATGCCAGTAAATCTGGAAAACTCAGCAGTGACCACAGGACTGGAAAAGGTCAGTTTTCATTCCAATCCCAAAGAAAGGCAATGCCAAAGAATGCTCAAACTACCGCACAACTGCACTCATCTCACACGCTAGGAAAGTAATGCTCAAAATTCTCCAAGCCAGGCTTCAGCAATATGTGAACCGTGAACTTCCTGATGTTCAAGCTGGTTTTAGGAAAGGCAGAGGAACCAGAGATCAAATTGCCAACATCTGCTGGATCATGGAAAAAGCAAGAGAGTTCCAGAAAAACATCTACTTCTGCTTTATTGACTATGCCAAAGCCTTTGACTATGTGGATCACAATAAACTGTGGAAAATTCTGAAAGAGATGGGAATACCAGACCACCTGATCTGCCTCTTGAGAAATTTGTATGCAGGTCAGGAAGCAACAGTTAGAACTGGACATGGAACAACAGACTGGTTCCAAATAGGAAAAGGAGTACGTCAAGCCTGTATATTGTCACCCTGTTTATTTAACTTATATGCAGAGTACATCATGAAAAACGCGGACTGGAAGAAACACAAGCTGGAATCAAGATTGCCGGGAGAAATATCAATAACCTCAGATATGCAGATGACAGCACCCTTATGGCAGAAAGTGAAGAGGAACTAAAAAGCCTCTTGATGAAAGTGAAAAAGGAGAGTGAAAAAGTTGTCTTAAAGCTCAACATTCAGAAAACGAAGATCATGGCATCCGATCCCATCACTTCATGGGAAATAGATGGGGAAACAGTGGAAACAGTGTCAGACTGTATTTTTCTGGGCTCTAAAATCACTGCAGATGGTGACTGCAGCCATGAAATTAAAAGATGCTTACTCCTTGGAAGGAAAGTTATGACCAACCTAGACAGCATACTGAAAAGCAGAGACATTACTTTGCCAACAAAGGTTTGTCTAGTCAAGGCTATGGTTTTTCCTGTGGTCATGTATGGATGTGAGAGTTGGACTGTGAAGAAGGTTGAGCGCTGAAGAACTGATGCTTTTGAACTGTGATGTTGGAGAAGACTCTTGAGAGTCCCTTGGACTGCAAGGTGATCCAACCAGTCCATTCTGAAGGAGATCAGCCATGGGATTTCTTGGAGGGAATGATGCTGAAGCTGAAACTCCAGTACTTTGGCCACCTCATGCGAAGAGCTGACTCATTGGAAAAGACTCTGATGCTGGGAGGGATTGGGGGCAAGAGGAGAAGGGGACGACAGAGGATGAGATGGCTGGATGGCATTACTGACTCGATGGACGTGAGTCTGAGTGAACTCCGGGAGTTGGTGATGGACAGGGAGGCCTGGCGTGCTGCAATTCATGGGGTCGCAAAGAGTCAGACACGACTGAGCGACTGATCTGATCTGATACTTGGATAACAAAGTTGTATCTGCTTTGTCGATGTGATCTAGATCAAAATATGCAACCTGGAGAATATTCGTTAAAGAATATGATGTTCTTAAGAATGAGAAAGAGAGTCATAAGAGAAAAACTGACATTTTACAACTGAAGGTAAAGACATACTGAAAACTGGATGGGGGAACACCTCTAGATAGAGTGTACACTCATATAAACTGAACCTCATGAAGAAAAATAAATGATTTAGACCATGTAGATCATGCCTGCTATTCTGCTCAATGAGTAAATGCCCCAAATAGACACAATAACGTAATATTTTACTACTTTCTGGTTGGTCTCACTTTGCATGCGCCTCTCATGATATGAGCATCTTGCTGTCAGATTCTAATGTTAAGAGCCATTTATTTTTCCATGTGGACATGGACCACAAACACAGCCTACTACTTCATCTGGTGTTTAACAATGAAACACAATTTGTCCCAATACTGAAGGAAAAATAGGATGTTTTGGGCTTTTAGAGACTGTGTATCTGTATTTTACATTTTATGGGCAACTTTAGGGATTTCCAAGGTTATTTGGACTAAATGACATTTTTGTCTTCCTTGAATCTGTGCATTCAGATAGCAAGTGAAAATCTTTTGTGGCAAAAAGCAAAACTAGCAAGCTATTAAACAATCCTAGGGTACTGGTTTGGGGAAACCAAGGAGTTACTATCCAGTATACTAATGTCAGCCACTTTACTCTAAAAAACCTTGGGAATTTTTTTTTGCTACCAGTAACTGCTCAAGGTGATAATTTAAAAGATAGTTAAAACACTACTCTGTTCCAAGAATTTCACGTTCTACATAAATACAGAAATCCTAAGCCTAATATGGATTCCCATACATGTTAAGTCTAACCTATACTTACGCATTTACTTTTGATGCAATCTTCAGGATTTTAGTTTTAGTGTACGTAAACTGTGACTTCTTCCTGTTATGGAAGACAGTGGCAACTGAGAGAGGCAACTAGGGATCAGTAAAGATGATGGAAGACAGAAGAACAAAAATCTTTTAAATTGAGATTTGTTCAAGATAAAGGCAGATGACTGAAAAACAAGTCACGGCCTTAGAACTGCTACCCAGAACTGCTATCCATGAGGAAAAATACTGACTTACACAGGAATAAAATTGGTAAACGCAAGTATAGGAAGAAGGTTTTAGGAAGATCAATTCAGTTCTAGCAGGATAATAACAGATTAGGCTACCCAAACTTTTTCAATTCCAAACATCTGGAAGCAGATCAGGATCTGGAAACACCACCCAGTAATAGAAATGAAATTTAGAACAGTTTATTAACATGTTAAGAGATACAATATCACTGATAGTATATTAGTTGCCATTTACTTATGTACTGTGGTCAGTCAATAAATATTTATTGAGAGCCCATTACAAGTTCTAGGCACAGGCATCAGCAGTGAATGGAATACAGAAAGTTTCTCAAGGAATCTGCATGGGAATGAGGACAAACAAGACACAAGGAGACAAATAAATAAGCAAGATAATTTTAGAAATATGTTCTCGTAAGGAAACAAAACGAATAGTAAAGGTTAACCATCAACAGTGTCTTAGATAAGAAGCCAAACGACGCAATCATGAGAAGGAAGCAGTCACCAGTCAGCCAAGCTACACAGTTCTGGAGGAAGAGCATTCCTAGCAGGAGGAATAGTAAGGAAAGATCATGTGGCGGGAACAAACTTAACATGTACAAAGAACACGAGTGGGATCAATGGGAGAGGATGACACACAAGGCGCCAGAAGTGGTCAAGGGCCAGATCAGATAAAGCCAATAAAAAACTACGTGCCATGTTTTAATTTCATTTTATCCTCACTAAAAACTATTATCTCCAGGGAACTGAGACCTACGGAAGTCAAATGACTTGCCTAAAGAGGTCTGACACAAACACTTGGATCTTAATTCCTACAAAAATTGCTGGATTTGGTCTCTCTTTTTAAAAACTAAATGTACAGTTATGAGGGCTTTTACATGTTCACTCAATACTTCAGTTCTGAGATCTTATTTTTACGTATAATCATTATGTTGCTGCTGCTGCTGCTAAGTCGTGTCAGTCGTGTCCGACTCTGTGCGACCCCATAGAAGGCAGCCCAACAGGCTCCTCCGTCCATGGGATTCTCCAGGCAAGAGTACTGGAGTGGGGTGCCATTGCCTTCTCCGATAATCATCATGTTGCTGCTGCTGCTGCTAAGTCGCTTCAGTCGTGTCCGACTCTGTGCGACCCCAGAGACAGCAGCCCATTAGGTTCCTCTGTCCCTGGGATTCTCCAGGCAAGAACACTGGAGTGGGTTGCCATTTCCTTCTCCAATGCATGAAAGTGAAAAGTGAAAGTGAAGTCGCTCAGTCGTGCCCGACTCTTCGAGACCCCATGGACTATAGCCCACCAGGCTCCTCCATCCATGGGATTTTCCAGGCAAGAACACTGGAGTGGGTTGCCATTTCCTTCTCCAATGCATGAAAGTGAAAAGTGAAAGTGAAGTCGCTCAGTCGTGCCCGACTCTTCGCGACCCCATGGACTACAGCCCACCAGGCTCCTCCATCCATGGGATTTTCCAGGCAAGAGTACTGGAGTGGGGTGCCATTGCCTTCTCCGATAATCATTATGTTACTCAACCACAATTTCTTCTCTTTATCATGAAGATTTTCAGAACTCAGCCTCCATAGTGAGGGAATGGTTAAGTTTTAATAAAATGAAATAACTGCTAAATAAAGATAAGAAAAGCACAAAATACTACAAAAGAACAAAAGGGAAGGATACAGATTCTGGAGGAGAAACCACAGAAGCTTAAGAGCTGATCATTAAAAGGAAATGGCAACCCACTCCAGTATGCCTGCCTGGAAAATCCCAAGGACAGAGGAGCCTAGTGGACTATATAAGATTTCCTCAAGTGGAGAATAAGGATAATGGCAAAAAGAGGAATGGCAGGCAGGAAGATGATTATGAAAATAAAATGACCACTTTTATCTGTTACTATATATAGGTCTTTAAAGAAATGTAATTTCAGAGAAATTACAATTAAATCCTTGATAATGAATCACAATCTGCAGAAATTCTGTAATTAAAATTTTTTATCACATGATTTTAATAAGACTACTTTGTATTAAAGAATACAGATGTTAAAAGTAAAAAAAGGTTTTGTGAACATATTTACTGCATATATTTTTAAAAAGCTTTATTTATTCACATATTTAAATGATTTAACCAATAGAATTAAGAAAAAAGCCCATTTCCATACCAATATAACCTGCTCCTAGTAATACTGTTATAATTTACCAAAGCAAAAGTTCACATTATATTTAAACATAGTAAATTATACACATATCTGTATCTCAAATTTCTGTGCAATCCCCACTAAACTGTCAGTAAAAGTATTTTTTAAAACACACACACACAAAACTAACAGCAAGTATGGAACAGCAATAAAACACAATCATCTGATTTGACAGCAATTACAAAAACAAAATAGAGGAAAAAATGACTAAGAAGTTATGAAAGCTAACATAAGAATATTCCCTAAAATCAAAGGACATAAACCCTTGCTATCTTTGCACTGTTGTTCAGTCGCTAAGTTGTGTCTTACTTTCTGCAACCTCATGGACGACAACCTACCAGGCTCCTCTGTCCATGAGACTTCCCAGGCATGGGAAGAGTGGGTTGCCTTTTCCTTCCCCAGAGGATCTTCCAGACCCAGGGACTGAACCCACATCTCCTACATTGGCAGGTGGATTCTTTACCACTGAGTCACCAGGGAAGTCCACCTTTGTCCTCTTAAAATATTTATATTCTTACGGTAAAAGGTTAAACTGATATTTATACAATAAAAGAGGGAATATGAAGTATGTTCTTAAAAAAACAAAAACAATAAAGCAAAATAATCTAAAATTGTGATTCAACTATATTAGGATAAACAGTAAAGAAAGAAGTGTGAACTCCTTTTCCATAAGCAGTCAAAAGGTAAGGCTTAAAACCACTTAATACTGGGACTTCCCTGGTGGTCCAGTGGTTGAGAGTTCACCCTGCAATGCAGGTGATGTGGATTTGACTCCTGGTTGGGAAACTAAGATCCCACATGCCTCAAGGCAACTAAGCCACAACACAACTACTGAGCCTGCTAGCCACAAGCAGAGAGTCCACACACCGCAACGGAAGATGATGCAACAAAGCTCCTACAGGCCACAATTAAGACCCAATGTAGACAAATTTTTTTTTTTAAAGGTTAAAAAAACTGCTTAATCCTCCATGTTAACCAGTTGTAGCAGCAGTTTTCAAACTTTTTGACTTGTGAACCCCTTTACACTGAATAATTGAGGAACCTAAAAAGCTTTTATTATGTGGGTTGTATGTATCAGTATAATACTATAAAAGTTGGCAAATGTTTTAAAATTTTAATTCTAAAAACAGCAATAAACCCACTCCATGCTAATAAGTAACATTTATGAATATATTTTCCAAAAAACCTGAGTGACACTGCTGCTCATTTTTGTACTCTTCAATAGAGAAACCTGGATTCTTATATCTGCTTCTGTATTCAATCTAAAATGAAAATCCATTTTCACACAAATATATAGCTGATAAAAGGAAGAATTTTTTAAAATTTTATTATGTATTTATTTTTGGTTGCTCTGTGTCTTCACTGCTGTGTGCATGCTTTCTCTAGTTGTGGTGAGTAGGGGCTAGCCTCTAATTGCAGTGCAGGATTCTCATTGCAGGGCTTCTCTTATTGCAGAGCACAGGCTCTAGGGCATACAGGCTTCAGTAGTTGTAGTGCTGGCTTACCTGCCCCAAGGCATGTGGAATATCCCCAGGCCAGGGATCAAATCCCTGTCCCCTGCATCGACAGGCAGATTCTTAACCACTGGACGACTAAGAAAGTCACAAGGAAGGATATTTTTATAGTATTTTCAGGTAAGTGTGGATATTATCCTTCTTTGATATTAAGCCAAAACTTAAAAAGTGTAATTCTATAAAGGTAAGTTGTAAAGTGGACTCTGAAACCGTATCAATGAAACTTTTCAGACCATTTCACTTAAAATCTATTGCTCTATCTTTAAGTAGGTCTTACATCCACAACATGATTTTGTAATATCATGCATGGACCTTTTGAAAAAAGATGGTCCACTGTGTTATGCATATCTTCCAAACACTGACACACTTCATTGTAACATAGCAAAGAAAAAAAAAATTACACGTTAATATCATCAATTTCATCAGCAAGGTCCTAAGAAGTTGCGAAGATCATAGTGGCAGATATGTTTTCCAAAATTCTAATTTCTGCTTGAAAGCCTTAATTTTATATGGCAATAAATTTTGCTGGTCCAAGTGAGAGGCTCACTTCATTTATTTTTGAGAAAATAGGTACAAATATCCATGTTTAAATAACTATAGTTTGTCACTCTTTCAAGTAAAAATAGTGTTCCATGAAAAAACCAACCAGCTAGCTAGTTCAGCTCACACCTCAATCACACAAACATTTTTCTTCCAGACAAACATCATAGCTTGGTATGCAGCAGTAGTGTCTTATAACATTCTTCTCATTTTGTCACAACAAATATTAAAAAAAAAATCTACTCAAGCATCAGGATTAATGAAATTAACAACCTCTACTGATTCGTGGAGGATATTCTTAAATGAAATCAGCTTTCCCCTCCCCAACTGAAAATGTAAAATGATGAAGAATATGACTACTGGTACAATTTTTGCCACTGTCTTGATATGCTCTGCAGGACCAGCAGATTTATGCATCACTGTGTTTGCACCACGAATTCAAATGTCAGCAGAGTAAAGTAGCAAAGAATAAGTTAGTAGTATTATGAAATAGTTTCAAACCAACAGGTAATTTGAAACATTTGATGATCCTCTCAAGACTCCACATACCACATTTTGAGAACTGCTGCTCTGGACATACATATAAAATAAGAAGAGGAACTAAATCTCCAGGGGAAAGAACTCCATGGTAGGAAGACAGGAATGGCAAGGAGACATCTTTCCCTGCATACCCTTTGCACCATGTGAATTTGGTATTCCTTGTATGTATTTTATATTTAAAAATTAGACAATTATTTTCTTTAAATGTAAACTGACATCTTACAGTGGTTAAGTATATATATAAGCATATTATTTGAATATAAAGGTCAATACACGCAAAAAAATTTTTTTAAGAGCTGAAAATATGCCCATTTCGGAAGCAGAACTAGGAGACTGGGACTTCGAAGTGGCAGAGGAAAACTGCTGTTTTTCCACTATAAGCCATTTGGAACTTTTAAACCATGTACATTTTAATTGGTTCAAAAATAAAAAATCATTCAAAATATTGCATGGAAAAATACAATTTAAAAAGACAAATAAAGCAAATACCTAGGCACAGGTGAGAGAATGGCTATGAAATACACCAAGATGTAACAGCAAATGCCTGGAATAATGTGCCTGTGAGTTTTCACTCTTATATAAAATATTATTGTATATTACAACAAAAATATTTTCATTTAAAAAGCGAGTTTAAAAAAATTAAAAGCTTAGTTCAAAAGCAACAATTTCCTTAGACCAGAATGTCTAACTCAGTTAAAAACACTTAAGTATGTAAATCTTGAGTCATTTTTAACAGTTAAGTGGTTAAACCCTCCCCCCACCTATCCACATACACACACACACAAATAACATAAAATAAAATAATCTTTCATTTTTTCTTCTATTTAATTTGACCACAATTAAGATCAAATCAGAACTTATTTATTTGAAAAAAATAAAAGAATAAAAGAATAGCTTTATGGTAAATATAATTGCTAATCTTATGTAATTACTTCATAAACCCACTATCAAAGTCCATTTTAAATATAGTGTCTAATAAGATGTCCTGATCAGAAAAGAAGTGATTATTTCTACATATAAATAGGTAACTCAAAAGCAAACTGCATTCCCTACTATATGGACCCAGGGCTCCTTGGAGAATGCCTGAATCCAGGACTGAGATAGAAAAGATGTTAAGTTAAACTTGGAACATTTTGCTGTGCAAAAAGAGAGAATATACTCCAGAAAAAATTAAGAGTATATCAAAATGACACAGAAGCCAGGAAAGAAAGTCTCCCAGGACATTTGTCCCAGGACAAATCCAAGACAATCTGAGCAACAAAATAAATAAAGGCATAACAGAGTATAAACCATTGAGTAAGATAGGAAGTACATAAGTCCATATCAATGAGATGAAAGGATTTTTCTTCCTTAAAACAGAATGCCTACTGACAAAAAAGAAACAGAGTCAGAAAATAATCATTCTGCAACCATCAGTGTAAACATCAGTACAGGCAAGAGGCATCAACGGACGTTAATACAGGAGGGAAATTTGATGAAGATACAGATCTGATTAGTAGCAGGATATCTGCACTATCTCAAAGTTATACCCACAGATTGCTTATTAGGTGAAGAAGAAAAATAATAACTATACATCCCTGTGAAGAAACCAAACAACACTATGATCAGAAACTAAAAAACTAACATCACCATTGAGAGGCAGGCCAATGGCATGTACTTCAATATCACACCCTGGAAAGGATACAAAATCCCCAGTTGGGAATGCATAGCCCAAAACTAATTATGAGGAAACATCCACAAATCCAACCTGAGAAATATTCTATGACATATACAAGCCTGTATTCTTCAAAAATGTTAACACAATGAGAGAGAAAGCCTAAGACACTGTTCCAGATGAAAGGAGACTGAAGAGCTATGACAACTAAATGCAGCTGGCAATCCTGACGCAAATCCTATGGGGGAAATGCTGTGTGTGTGTGAAAGTCGCACAGTCATGTCTGACTCTTTGCGACCCCATGGACTAGCCTGCCAGGCTCCTCCATCCATGGAATTCTCCAGGCTAGAATACTGCAGTGGTTAGCCAGTCCCTTCTCCAGGGGATCTTCCCAACCTAGGGATAGAACCCAGGTCTCCTGCATTGCAGGCAGATTCTTTACTGTCTTGGCCAATGGTGTAATGGTACAAATGCTATTATTACTGGGACAAAGGGACAAAACTGGAATAGAGGCTAGAGATTAGATAATGATATAGTACTATCAATGTTAGATTACCTGAATCTCATTAACTGTATTGTGATAATGCAAAAGAATACAATACACAAAGAATATTTAGAGACATGGTTATAATACATGCAATTTATTTTCAAATGATTCAGAAAAGAGCACTAAAGCAAATGAGACAAAGTTTTTAAAATGGCAAATTTGACTAAAGGATACTGAAGTGTTCTCAGTACCATTTTTTTAAACTTTTCTTTAAATGTGAAATTATTTCAAAATTTAAAAAATTTAAATAGAGGCAAATTGGATGTCAAAAGGTTGTTTAAAAAATTATTTATTCTGATGCCCTATAACACATATGAATATGAGAAATGAATGCAACAGTGACTCAGACTGGCACACTGCTGCATATAGAACTTCCTAAACTCAATTCTCTAGAAAAACAAAACAAAACAAATTTTGGGGGATTGAGAGGGAGGGGAGGCAGTTCTGTATGGCATGTAGGATCTTAGTTCCCCCACCAGGGATCGAACTTGTTCCACCAACTCCCATCCTCAAATTGGGAGTGTGGAGTCTTAACCACTGGACTGCCAGGGAGGTCTCAAGAAAAATGTTTTTTAAGTAACCACATAAACACTAAGATGCTGATCCTGTATACCCTCAGGAAAACACAGAAATCTATGACTTCATGTCAACACAGACCACACTGAGAGATTCTCCATTCATCCAGCAAACCATAAGCTCCTTTGCAGGCAGGCCTTAAGCTCCTGCTCTTTGTTTTAACTCAAGCACTGACACAGGGCCTGAAATACAGCAGACTATTTGTTGAATAAATGATGAATGTTTAGAAAGAGGAACAAAAGTCTACATGATATCAAAATTGAGAGGAAGAGAAAGAAAAGGAGAAGACATCTAAATAGGGTATCAATTATTTTAAATGCATTTTAAAATATGAACATTTTCAAACCTCACAAAAGCAGAGAATATTACTATGCATATACCTACCATTCCAACACAATTAATTATCAGGATATTTCACAACTGCTTCATTTACACTCCTCTCTCGCATCTTTTTTTCGCTCTGAAATACTTTTAAACAAATACCAGACATCTTAATTCTCTTCCTCATTCTTCAGTTTTCATCTCTATAAATGGGCATTTTCTTATAGAAACATAATGCCATTAGTATCCTTCACAAAAAGTAACAATAATCCCTTGATATCATCCAATAGCTATCTGCATTCAAATTTCCTCCTAAGCGCTTCAAAAATTACTTTCTACAATTGGTTTGAGTCAGGACTTAAATAATGTCAACACATTACATTTAGTCATTACACATAAATATTTTTAACCTTTTTACTACTGTCTATTAGTAATTGTGAAAGAATCTATTAGACAAACCAATTAATTCATACTTATAGATTCTCTAGAATCAAACCCAATCTAATGCATTTACTATTCCCTCTGTCTGCAGCCATCTTCCTCCATATTGCCACTATAGCTGATTCTTTCTAATCACTGATTGCAAATCCAATATTACCTCTAAAAAAAACAGCCCTTTCTAACCTCTCAATGCACAGTAGAGTCCCACTTTCATTCATTCTCCATTATATGTCCCTGTTTTCTTCATGGCACTTACCACTACATAACGCTGTTCTGTTTATTATTTCCTCTAATAAAACATCCACTTCAAGAAGGCAGAGTGCCTTCTTCACTGAAGACCAAGAATAATGTCAATAACATGAGACAATCAATAACACTTACTGAATGATTAAATAGCAATGCAGTAAAAGTTCAGTTTAGTATTTGTTTTTAAACATTTGTAGCTCACTGCTCACATCAAGATATAAATTGAGTACCTGCAGAAACTCAGGCCAGCTGTTACCAAGACACTATGGGATACAGCAAAGAAAGAATAGAGGTATAAGGCATTCAAAAGCATTTCTGGACTTTTACTGAACAATGATTACAGGTTTCTGAAAGAAAATGTATTCAGAATGATTTAAAGCACATTACCAGGAGTAAAATAAAGTTTCATTTTTTAAGTATCATATGAGAGCTATTAAATTAGGAGTTAATATCTACAATGGGACAGAAGTATTATCTAGACCACGGCTCGCTTTTTTTCTTCTCCCTCCCCCAATCCCATCTCTAATATACATATACCATGGAAGAATTTTACATTTTCAGATAGCATTTCCTTCTGGGGAATGGGTCATGATGAATACAATTAATACCAAAAACACCTAACTAAAAATGCAAACCATTAAATTTGAGACCTGGAGAAAACTAGAGTTATCTGTCCACACTTCTCATTTGACAGCTGAGAGAGATCTGAGGCCCAGGGTGGTCATACAAAGTCACAGACCTAATGAACAGAAAGCAAAGCTACATCTAAAATCCGTATCTCCTGTCTCCAACCCTATACTCTTTCATAAGATAATGTCACTCACAGAATCCTAATATCAAGTTATAATATTCTTTACCATCATTTTTAGTAATGTCACTTCTTTTTTTCCTATTGAAATCCTAGCCACCAGAGGAAAAGTCAAAACAAGGACACCTATAATTATACTCTAAGTAAAGCATATTATAGAAACCCCTTTTTGACAAAATAATACAATAAACGTCTGAAAAAAACTAACTGGTTTGATTCAATGAAGTTTTTATTCCAGTTTATATTTTAAAGTGAAAATAACTATTTAGAAATATCTGATTATTCCTTCATTGTAAACAAGTAAAATGTTGACCTCTTATATTAAAGATCAGTATAGTTATTTTTCAACTATTTGCAGAAATTGAGTACTGCTGTGAAACCTGTGAAGGTGAAACTTCCACTACGATGCATTCAAAATGAAATTATTTCCTACTATATCTTTCTTCAAAAACCAACTCCAGTGAAGAACTAACATGCAAGTGACCAAAAGACACCAACGTAAGGGGGAAAGTGACAGAAAGATCCATACACATAAGATACAGCAACCCTGATAAACAAGAAGAGACTCTACTCTTGCTAGTTTCCCTACAATATTATTCAGACCTATTCATAAATACCCTTGCCAGTTCTTAGAATACTAGTATGAATTGTAGTGGCAAATAAATGCACAGGAGAGATGTCATTTGTCCAAGGTTAAAATGACAAGAGATGGACGAGAGTAAAACAAAGCAAGGCATTAAAAAATAAAGATTCTTTCCAGAGTGAAAGGGTTCTACTTGTTGTCTCATAAACACAACTAAACGATATTGTTTAATATGAAAAACATTGTTTACACTGACATGAAAATGTTTACCAAAAACACACAGTAACAAAGTATCAAAATGTAGACTTTCACTCTAGTTGAAACCAGTATTTTAAAACTTCTATGTAATATCCAAATCACATACTAACATTTGAAAGCAATGACAAAAAAAACAGAAATGGGAAAGGAAATGGAACCTTAGTTATCTTTCCCCCAGTCTGTGCTTTTTGGTTGACGAGATCCCTAAAACAAGAAAATTAAACATAAAACACCAAATGAAATAAAGTTTGGATTAAGTCAGGTTCAAAAAGCGTTATGAACTATAAAATGAAATCTATGTCAGCTGGCATCTTATCTCCCCAGAGAGCTCTAAATTCATCCTGCACATAAATCAAGAAACAGGAAAGCATGCAATACAATGGAGTCACCCCACACTACAAACACGAACAAATTAAACGAACACCCTATACTTCCTGGTATTTTCTCAGATGTTAAAACTTAGACCTGAGTTAAGAACTTATCTGTAAAGATCTACTCTAACCTATTTAAGAACTATGTGACAAACCTCATTTCTGCAGCACAGAACAAATATTTAAACAACAACATTGCTACCGGCTCTGATCAACTCTGTAAAAAAAAATAATAATAAATAATGATAATAATAATAAAAATATTAAAGCTTCTTTTTTAATGGCCAGCCAACCAACACTTGACAAAATCTGACGCGTCTGTATTTCTGCTGCTCCGCGGTCTACGTTTCCTTGATCACAGAAGAAGGCAACTCCCTAACCGTCAGGGCTGACTTAGCGCCCTCCAACACTCCAGGAGCCGGTTACCTTCATCACTCCATTGTCAAATCGCACTCCCACGCCTCAGTCCTCAGCCCCTGTCCTAAGACTCTAGAGAGTCAAAAAAGGGAAAGAAATCCCCTCACCCACAGTCCTTTACTGAGGAGGGTGGGTGTGTCTGTAGACGAATGCTCTGTCAAACACAATTAAATCTTCCGCGGAAACCCCGACCCTAAGCCACGACGGAGCCAGCAGTAACCGGCCGGCCGCCGACCCCAGCCTTCCGCGGCCGCAGCCCTTCCTCTTTCTCCCCTCCAGCCCGGCCCCTCCCCCGTTGCGCGCACGCGCGGCCTCCAATCGATCCCCTCCCCCCGGCCCCCTCACCTGAATCATTAGCCGCCCTCTTCCCAGGCTCTGGCAATCACTGGCCCAGGAAGGAAGACAGGAGATGTAAGCGGGGAAGAGGATGCGTCGAGAGCCAGTGATCTGCGCCTCAGATGTTGGCCTAAGAGGCCCCTACGGTCAAGAGCAGCGTCTGTCACCGCGACCAAAACTGTACCAGCGGCAGCGCCTGGTTCGGCCCAGCTGACCCGGCTTGGGTTCCGAATGCCTAATTTGGTCCCATGGGAACTCGTTCCCCGAAACTGCGGGCGTTTCTATGCTGCGCAGACCGAACACCTCGCCACCGTCGCCGCCACTGCTGCTGCTCTCCAGTCGCCGCCGCCTAACCAATCCCTCCTCTACCGAGGAAGCACGACACTCAAAGCTTTACGACAGTTCGCAAAGTGAGAGCGCAGTTGCCTTCAATCCTCCATTAACATCTGTTTGCTTCTGCGCTTGCTCAGATGCCTGTTTCTCACCGTCCGGCTCCCTCTTCCGTGGCCCTCCCCCTTTGTACTCGCCTTATCAGTCTGTTGCCGAAACCTAACGAAGTTATAAAGCTCGTTTTATGTTCATTTGTGAAATGCGTTCAATATTAAACAAAATATTGACTACATCTTGGTTGATTTTTTTTATAACTCAAAGTTACAACCACAGAATTATTAACTATACTTAAGGTAACGAACAAAAACGCCATGGTTTAGTCTGTCACAGCAAATGGTACTCAAATCATCCTTACCAATGAGATCATCACCGTTGAGGTCAATTTGCTTTCAGAATCAGATAAAAAATGGTAATAGATATCCTGGGAACCAACTGTACAATCATATACGTTTTCTTATTTTATAAAAATAAGGAGACAACAGATGCTTTATTACGTGCATTAATAGGCTGTAGGCAAAAGGTATGTAGGCCTTGAAATCAGTAAAACTTTCTTTCAAATTCCAGTGAATGAACCTAAGAGGTTAGGGGAAGGGGTTGGGAGTAGGGATAGATGGGGCGTTTGGGGTTGACATGTACACATCACTATGTGTAAAATGGATAACTAACAAGAACCTATTGAATAGCACAGGGAACTCTACTCAATATTCTGTAATAACCTAAATGGAAAAAGAATCTTTCCATTCAGTTCAGTCGCTCAGTCACGTCCAACCCTGTGACCCCATGGACTGCAGCATGCCCAGCTTCTCTGCCCATCACCAACTCCTGGAGCTTGCTCAAACTCATATCCATCAAGTGGGTGATGCCATCCAACCATCTCATCCTCTGTCGTCCCCTTCTCCTCCTGCCTTCAATCTTTCCCAGCATCAGGGTCTTTTCCAATGAGTCAGTTCTTTGCATCAGGGGGCCAAAGTATTGCAGTTTCAGCATCAGTCCTTCCAATGAATATTCAGGACTGATTTCTTTTAGGATTGACTGGTTTGATCTCCATGCAGTTCAAGGAACTCTCAAGGGTCTTCTCCAACACCACAGTTCAAAAGCATCAATTCTTCGGCGCTCAGCCTTCTTCACAGTCCAACTCTCACATCCATACATGAGTATTAGAAAAACCATAGCTTTGACTAGATGGACCTTTGTTGGCAAAGTAATGTCTCTGCTTTTAAATATGCTGTCTAGGTTGTTCAAAGCTTTTATTCCAAGGAGCAAGCATCTTTTAATTTCATGGCTGCAGTCACCATCTGCAGTGATTTTTAAAAATTAAAAAAAAATTTCAGTGATGAAAACAGCAGGTGTCTAATTGATTTGAACTTTGTAAATCTGTTTCCAAAAAGAAAGGAAGGTGGGGGAGAAAAGAAAGAAAATGTCAATTATACCTCAAGTTTTAAAAATTGAAAGCAGGTTAAAAATTTTAAACTATGTTAGTAACTCATGTGATACTTCAGTTGCACAGTGCTAACTGGGATCCAGACCCATATGGCTGTTTACTGGTTATGTCCCACAGGCATTTCTAATGCATCTTGTCCAAAATAAATGAATGTACATATGTAGTGTTTAAATCTCATCCATCTCAGGTTTCACTGTCTCTTTCAATAGGGCCAAGTTATCTAACGAGGAACATAATGGTCATCTTTGACGACTCTCTGTTCCTCACTCCCTACCTCTAATCAGGCAGTAAGTACTTCCAATTCTGCCAATGAAACATTCAAATATTGAAAATCCACCCATTCCTCTCTGTACTCTGTACCAGTTCAGGTCTTTCATATATTTGGTACTATTCATTTGTATAACAAATATTTTTCAAGTACTTACTATGTGCTAGACATTGTGCTGAGCATTGTGAGTACTAGACACATGACCACTGTTTTACTTGAAGTATTTGAGAAGATCCAGAAAGCAAGCCCAACTATTTACAATATAATGTGGAAGGTATAGGATGGCATACTCATGCTCTGAGAACACAAAGATAGAATACTGAAGTCAAACCAAGAGAAGGTAATGTTTAAATTTTGCAACATAAATAAGACAGTTACGTAAACCAAATAGGGCATTGCCCACAGAAAGATTAGCAATGCTTAGCTACAGAATCCTCTAGTTGAAACATCATGAAACAAATTCTTTACTAAGATCTACTGAATGTATCCTCCAAGGAACGTCTCAGGAGATAAGGGAAGCAAAGTAGACAGAAATGTATTAAGTAAGATTTTTGCTAGGAAAAGGAATTTTAACTATTTTATATTTCAAACCATGAGAAGCCTTAAAGGGTATCAATCAGAGGAGAAATAATCAGATTTGACTATTAGAGACACCATTCTATAAGGCAAGTAGAGGACAGATGGAGAAGGCCAAGAGGAGAGGACCAAAGACCAGTCGGAATTGCAGGTAAAAAGGGGTGAGGGTAGTAGAAATGAGCAGGAAGGGACAAAAACAAAAAAGAAGAAGAATGAATAACTACGTGGTTATAGGAGGTGAAGGAGGGGAATCTCAGAGACTTCCAGATTTATGGTGAATGGTTGTGTGGTGGCACCATTCAAGAAAGAGACACAGGCTTGAAAAACCCAACTTTGGGGGTCTGGAACTTTCAGCTGGTTAGGATAAGGGAGGAGGTTGAGAGAAAGCAAAGTATTACTTCTTATATTGGGCAAGTTGAGTTTACCAAAAGTGGAGATTCCAATAAGCTGTTGAATATACATGTTTGAAGCTTAGGAGAGAGGTCTGGGCTGAAGACAGAGATCTGGACTCATTCACCTATAGTGTGACAGCCAGAAGAATAGTTCTGATGAGGCCACACAGAGAAGTGAGAGGAGACAGATACCTAGGGAAGTCTGATATTTTAAGAGTTGAAGAATGAAAAAGAGTCCCACAAGGCTATGCGTGGGCCAGAAAAAAAGGGATAAACATGTAACAAACAGCACCAATGAGGAAAAAAGTTTCAATAAAGAAGTGAATGGTGAGGGATATGAAATGTCTGCTGGTTTCACAGTATGGAGATCAGTAAGTAGGAGCAGTTTCAGCAACTTGTATACATTTTAGAACAGAGCTTTTCAATTGGGGTTGGTTTTGACTCCCACGGATTATTTGATAGTATATGGTAATGTTTTTCGGAGAAGGCGATGGCACCCCACTCCAGTACGCTTGCCTGGAAAATCCCATGGATGGAGGAGCCTGGTGGGCTGCAGTCCATGGGGTCGCAAAGAGTCGGACATGACTGAGCGACTTCACTTTCACTTTTCACTTTCATGCATTGGAGAAGGAAATGGCAACCCACTCCAGTGTTCTTGCCTGGAGAATCCCAGGGACGGGGGAGCCTGGTGGGCTGCCATCTATGGGATCACACAGAGTCCGACACGACTGAAGCGACTTAGCAGCAGCAGGAGATAAACACAACGAGGTAGATGTTACTGACATCTAGTGGTCTGAAACACAGCCTCCCACAGCAAAGAATTATCTAAACCAAAATGCTAACAATATTCCAACTTAGAAGTCCTGGTTTAGAAAGGACTAAATGGGGTAGTTATACAAGAATCAGTACTTTTTAATGAAATTTGTAGTAAATGGAAAAATAAAGATACATATCTAGCAGGATATGGAATTTAAAAAGGGGAGACTTGAATCATGTTGGTAATTGAAGGGAAAGGAGAAATGAGAAAGGTGAATGGAAATAAACAAATGCTCGGTGGAGGCAGAATAAATGAGATTCAAAGTTCAGATGGGAGAATTAGCCTTGGATAAGAGAAGGGATATTCCTTTCACTGAAACAGGTAGGGAGAAGGAAGAAGTGATTGTATAAATGAATTAAGTTTGTTAGCTTCAGGGAACAAGTTGAGGGCTTGCTCAAAGAATGGACTTGATATCTCTGCAAAACATGAGGTAAGGCCATTTACTAAGACATCAGATTTGGAAATTGCTGAGTGGAGAGTAATTAGAAGAGAGAGATTTAAAAAAACAACTCAGAATAGTCACTAACATGATGGCAGGGCAGACAATAGAGGCAACAGATCAAAGGCAGGAAGCCCAGAGCAGAAAAGCGGTGAGCCTGACAGGAAGGACAGGTGCCAGAGGTTGTATTGAAGGGAATAGTGGCATAGTATATCCACTTCGGTATTCTGGCCTAGAGAATTCCATGAACTGTATAGTCAATGGGGTTGCAAAGACTTAGACACGACAGCAATTTTCACAGAGGTGGGAAATATCTCTCATCTGAATTACACACAATAGTTTCCTGGTTTCTGTGGGTCTACCCTTGCTAGCATCACCTCCACCTTCAACCACTATCAGAGTGGCAGAAACTGAGACACTAAGTTAAAATTCTTTAATAACCCTCCATCAGCTTCAAGATAAAATCCAAAATCCTTGACTTGGCAAATAAAGCTCTTCTAAATCCAGATTCTCCAGGGTCATTTCACAGCACCTCGTTCTATGACCCTACTCCCTGTCTCCGCTTAGACTTAAGCAGACTTCTCAAACTCCTTGCATTCTGTAGAAAAAGTATACGGTTCCAATATCTTCGTGCCTTTGCACCTACTATCCATTATTTCAAAATATTCTCACCCTCTCCCTGACCCCACCCCCACTTTCATCTGCTCACCAAACTCTTACCCATTCCTCAAAGACTCCTCATGAAGCATTGCCATACCTCTCTCCTCACTCCCACAACAGACCTAACAATCATTACAACTTTGGGACTCTCTTCAATCTTTGCATATATTTCTATTACAGGTATTATATTATTTATATACATAGTCTGTCAAAAAAAAAACTAAGGTCAAATATATATATATAATGTTCTCTCTTTAGCAGAAAAATATCACTTAAAATATTTATTGAACTTACTGAATAAGAAGATTGGAGTTCTACAGACTTGTGGTTGCTAAGGAGGGGAGGGTTTGGGGGAGGGCTAAAATGGGAGTTTGGGATTAGCAGATGCAAACCATTGTGTATAGACTGGATAAACAACAAGGTCCTCCTGTACAGCACAGGGAAGTAGAGTCAATACCCTGTGATACACTATAATGGAAAAGAATATGGAAAAAAGTGTATATATACGTATAAGTGAGTCACTTTGATGTACAGTAGAAACTAACACAATGTGGTAAATCAACTACTCTTCAATAAAGAAATTTTTTATATTTCAATAACAAATTTTTTAAAAAAGAAGATTGGGGTCTTAGTCTCAATCTCACACTAAAAAACATAAATCTTTAGTCTTAAATCTTTGAACTCTTCCAAAAAAGTTTACTTTCTATGGAAAGATCAGGGGTATCCAACATATATATTTCAAACCAAATTCTGTTTGCCAGGAACTGCAACAAAATAATATTTACCAAATTAGCCTGCACACACGGGCCAGTAGTGCCTAACTATCTGATAGATAAGAATTTTGAGGAGCTGGTTCTAAACATGGAAATAGTGAACTGTGCTAATGGATCAGCTGCAATAAATAGGAAAAAAAGAAATTTTATCCAAATTATTGAAGTCAGAGAGAAAGGCTGGTATGCCCGCCATCCATTGCATAAATACTTCATAACTGTACAAAGTTTGAAAGTGAGAGTATGCTTATGTGGTCAGCCTTGTGAGCTCTTTCAAAAAAAAATGAAGCAAAGACTGGAGGTTTAATGCAATGAGATAGGGGGTTGGGGGAACTTGTTGAAATATTTACTAAAATATTTCCTCAGATAAAAAGCTTTGGGAAGAATTAAAAGGACCTAAGAGATGCACTCATCAGAACACTTACTGATTCACAACATTCTTTCTTATTGATGTACCAAGGTATCATTGGAATCTGAAACTAAAAGGAAAATTTTATCAATTACACAGCACTGCTGATTTAGTTAAGGCAATGCAGGTCCTCATAAAATTCTATATATATAATTTGATTTCAGACTATAAGGTTACAAACAGATTGTGGTTAGTTTGAAGATTACAATCTTTATTATACATACACAGAGAGACAGAGACAGAAAAATAGGAACAGAAGATAAGGAGTCATTAGGCACTCCACTTATTTCCTACTAATAAACTGTTCTGAAGTCGATGGACTCAATTTTGAAAAATTGGGGAGCTCTTTAGTGGAATGATAATTTCAAAAGATAGAATAATCTTCACGAGTATTATCATTTTTTAAAGTTTCTCTGATTGTCTTTGGAATGCAACCTTCAAGATATATTTGAATTGGTCAAATACTAATATTATCTGTGTGGCTCAGTTATTGAAACAGAAGTAACAAATTATGGACTAACAAGGAAACACAATATGCCTGGAATTTTGTAGACAAACATTTGAAACTTAAAGTATTCTGAAATATTTCTGGCTATCTGGCCAAATGCTGGGTATATTTAAGGCCACGTGGTTCTGTGAAAGTATATGTATGTATGTATTTTTAAAGTGTCTTTATTTATTTATTAGTTTTTTAAGATTTCCTCTTCATATTCATTTTATTTATTTTAATCTTTTGGCCAAACCATGTGGCATGTGGGATCTTAGCTCCTCCACCAGGGCAGCTGCAGGGCAGCTCCTACCCCCTGCATTGGCAGCTCAGAGTCTTAACCACTGAACCACTGGGGAAGTCCTAAAAATATATTTTTTAAATAAAACTGTAGAAAAATAAAAGAGAAAGTCACCATTCACCCACGGTTACGTAAGCCTAGCATCACACTGAGGTTTCCAGACTGATTGATAATAGTTCTCAGAGTAGTTTAGTCTTCTCACTACTAATATTTTTTACATATTTTGTCAAAATTGGTCACAGACTTACCTGTGAACTTTTACAGTAAGTTGTTTTAACTCTTTTTAGAATATTTTTCCAATGTTGTTAAAAACCATAATTTTTAAAGAGCTCATTTTTGTAAGTAATAAATAAAACAAGTTTGTGATCATTAAATAGTTAGCATTATGCTCTCCAAAGTCCCTTAAAGCTCTAACATTTCATGGTTTGCTTCAGACCTAATAAGATTTATGTGAACATTGAATATTACAATTTCAAGAGTGATTTACAGACTGGTAAATTATTTGCAAATTCAGAACAGGAAGTAAACATGTTTCTCTGTACTTGCTTGTTATTTATAGAATATGTAAAATTTTCCAAAAGCACGCAATGTTTCCCTAAACCGTATTAGTATTTACTTAACTGCCTAACATGTATCTTGACTATGATTTTTGATTATAGGAGTGTTAACAGACATTGTGCTTTGTTTACTCTACAGATTGTACAAATATCTCAGTAAATTTAAAACACTGATATATTGGGGGAATATTCAGAAAGGATAGAGAAGAAAAGATAATGAAATGAACCTGTCCATGCAATAAGAGGACATTTTTAAAATATTTAACAGCTTGAATCTGAATGTCTTCAGTACTCAGGACTTCTGGTAAGATTTAATTATTTTTAACTTTTGATAGAGCATAAGTGAAAGTGAAAGTGAAGTTGCTCAGTCGTGTCTGACTCTCTGCAACTGCATGGACTGCAGCCCACCAGGCTCCTCCGTCCCTGGGATTCTCCAGGCAAGAGTACAGGAGTGGGGTGCCATTGCCTTCTCCATTTCCTTCTCTATCTTATGATAGAGCACAAGTCACTATTAACACTACTGTTTTAGAAATTTGGAAATGTTGGAGATTTTAGTTTTTTATTTTTTTCAGATCTTTACTTTGAAATGTAACTCAAACATTTTTAAGTTGTGAAAATACAAATAGGTCAGAGTTGATAACCCAATTCTGAAAACATATTTATTTGGATTATAAGGATAAATAAAATCTTTCTACCCTGAACTGAAATTCAAACACCAATTTAGGATTGAGTTAAACTAGTAAAGAGTGCCACCTACTGAATCAAAATTACTTAAACACCTCAACACTAAGTTCATTCTCGGAACCTCTAAAGTTCTAGCATCAGAGATGTACATTTTAGCGACTTTTCATACAGAAAATATCCTCTGAAAAGTTATTTAACTAAATATTTCTTCCCAGTAGAAGAATAACAGACCAGTCATGTGTGTTTATCATGCCCAATATCACCTAACAAATGGCAAAGGAATCAAAATGGTACAAACCCAAAACAACAAGAGTGGGAGCAGGTGATCACCAAATTATTCCGCCAAATATCTGGAAGGCAGAAATCAGATAGAGACCTGTTAACTGTTGAGCAGAGTGAAGAAAAATCTACACCATGAAATACTACCAGAGGGGCTGCACTAATGAGGGAGCTGGTGCACCTTGCAGAATACACCAGAGACTAAGGACTCAGGCCAAAGACAAGAGAAGCCAAGAAAAAAAAAAATGTAGAATTGAAAAATAAGAGATTAAGTCTATATGTGGCACGGTCAAAACTCTCTATGCCTCTCTTCAGCGCACAAAGTATGCACAGCATGATTTCCCCAGTGGTCCAGTGGCTAAGAGGTCTTCCCTGGTGGCTCAGTGGTAAAGAATCCACCTGCAATGCAAGAGCTATAGGAGACACAGGTTCTATCCCTGGGTGGGGAAGATGCCCTGGAGGAGGGCATAGAAACCCACTCCAGTATTCTTGCCTGGAGAATCCTACCGAGAAAGGACCTTGACGGACTACAGTCGATACAGTCGCAAAGAGTTGCACACGACGGAAATAACTTAGCACGCAGGCAGGGTAAGACACCTCACTCCCTATGCAGGGGCCTGGGTTTAATCCCTGGTCAGGGAACTAGATCCCACATGACATAATTAAAAGATCCCTTGCCTAGCCAAATAAATACTAATACAATATATTAAAAAAAATAGAATGCATAGTATCTAGGTTTTGAAGTCCTAGGCTAAAAACAAGGGCAGGGAGTTCTGAAAGAAAAAAAAAGAAAAAACAGATTGAATTAGTTAAGTAGTTGGTGTAATAGCTTACATTAACTACTTCACTTTAAATACTAAAAGGTCCATCTGCCAACACCTGCCTGGCAGTAGACATCATCCTTTTACACATTAAAGTTTTTATACTATATAATTATAAAACATTTAGTTTTTATATTACATAATTTTAAAATATTTATTGAAAACCAAGATATGCTAGGTATTTGAGGAAAATCTGTAATGCAAAAGAGATCAAGTTAAATACTAAGAAAAACTGCAGAGATAGAGGTAATTTAACACAGAGAAAGGGAAAATATTTTAACCTTCCTGCTAATATCCTCAGATATTTTTTAAAAGTGATACTGCATCCTTATAACAAAAAAAAGGATGCAATGATAAAAGCAAGAAAGAATGGTTGGAAATTAAAATGATGATTTCTAAAATTAAAATAGAAAGTTTGAGAGATAAAAGGAAGAAAATTTTCCAGGATATAAGGCAAAAAAGGAAAGAAATATGAGAGAAAAGGTAAGAGTTATAGAGGACCATTCCTAGAGGTAAAATATCTTGCAGAAGTTCCACAAAGGAAGAGCAAAGAACACGGAGAGAAGAAATTATGAAAGAAGTAATAAGACATTTCCCAAACCAAAGATTTCTGAACTTCTAACATTGTTTATTCATTCATCTCTCCAGAGTCACTGAGATTGTTTCTTATCTTTGGCTACTGTGAATAATGATGTTATAAGCATAGACGTACACGTCTGTTTGAGTTTCTGTTTTCAATTCTTTCTGATGTATACGTATGAATGGAAATGCTGGGTCATACTGTCACTCTACGCTTAGCTTTTCGAGGGTTCCAATATCTCCATGTCCTGGCCAACATGTTATTGTCAGTCTTCTTTACTAGTAGGTCATCTAGTAGTCAGCCTGCTTCTGCTGCTAAGTCACGTCAGTCGTGTCCAACTCTGTGCGACCCCATAGACGGCAGCCCACCAGGGTCCCCCGTCCCTGGGATTCTCCAAGCAAGAACACTGGAGTGGGTTGCCATTTCCTTCTCCAATGCATGAAAGTGAAAAGTGAAGGTGAAGTCACTCAGTCGTGTCCAACTCTAGCGACCCCATGGACTGCAGCCCACCAGGCTCCTCAATCCATGGGATTTTCCAGGCAAGAGTACTGGAGTGGGGTGCCATTGTCTTCTCCGAGTAGTCAGCCTAGTAGGTATAAAATGGCATCTTATTGCAGCCTCACTGTTTTATTCTCTTACTAGTTACTTTAAAAGTTCCTTAACAAAACCATTCTTACTTTTATTATCCTCCTAGGGGAGAATGAATGAACGGTGTAAAAGCATTTACCACATACATCCCCCAACATGCACACACATCCTTTGCAATATTTTCGCCATTTAGTATTGTAGTTCTGTATAATTTAAATGCCACATTGTTCTTTCTTCACACCTCCTACTTTCACTGTCAATGTGATTTCGATTTATTCTCATAATTATAATTTTCTTTGGTCTCCATCACTTTCTGCATCTGTTCTTTCATGCAAGAGGGTTTTCTTTCTGCATGATGCATGATTTAGAGAATATTCTTTAATGCTTATCTCCTGTTGGAATAACTTTAATTTTCTCAAAAATATCATGTCTTTTAATATCTTCTAAAAACATTAATTTTACCTTCTTTATTGAAGTAGATCTAGAAGAGTAGTTATTTTCTCAAGGCACCTTGGAGATAACATTTCACTGTTTTCTGAAGTTCTTGTCATTGAAATGTCAGTGTTGGGTTTAAGTGCAGTTTATTCAAAGTTAATGTCTTTTCTGTTTGTTTGTTTTTGATGAGAGATATCAGATACAGTGAGGGAACCTAACAAGATAAACTGAAGTCCCAGAAAAAAAAAGAAAAAGAAGGGATCTGAGACAATATTTTGAAGAGATGATCATTAATAGTCTACTAATTCAAGATGCCCTACAACGCCCAAGCAAAATAAATCCTCAACTAAACACATCTTATAAAAATGAAACTTCAGTAAATCAAGACAGGGATAAAAAAATTAAACAAACAAACAAAAAACCCAAAATGATAGCATAATACACATTCTTTTGAGTGTACATGGTACATTTACCAAGCTATATCAGTTATGCTCTGTGGCATAAAACAAGACAATGAATTCAGAAAGATTAAATTCATACAAAGCATCCTCTCAACTTAAAGTATTCTAAAATTCAGTAACAGAAAGATATTTGAAAAAATCTCCCCAAATAATTAAAAGTTAAATACAACACATAAATAACCAATGGATCAAAGGTCACAAAAGAAAAAGTCTAATGTTATGGACTGAATGAAAATAGAACCACAATTATTCAAAAGTTATGGGATGCCATTAAAGCTATGTTTTCAAGGAAACTCATAGCATCAAATGTTCATATTAGAATAGAAAAACTTTAATATCAATGACCTATTCTTCCATCTTAATAAATTACAAGAGCAACTTAAACTGAAAGCAAGCAGAAAGAAGGAAATAAAATTTAAAAAATTATAATAAGCCATGTGGGCACCAGCTAGGGGGCTGTGGGGCCCCCACAGAGCCACAGAGGCTACACAGCAGCTGGACTGGAGGCTCCCGTGGCTCCTTTGTTTCCCATGGCAACAAGAACTTGTTTAAGAAATTTTCCTCAAAAATCATTTAGTTCATGTCACTTTAGACTCCTCTAGACTATGGTAGTTTCTCAAATTTTCCTTGTTTTTGATGATTTTGACAATTTGAACAGTTCAGTTCAGTTCAGTTGCTCAGTTGTGCCCGACTCTTTGTGACCCCATGTACTGCAGCACACCAGGCTTCCCAGTCCATCACCAACTCCTGGAGCTTGCTCAAACTCATGTCCATCGAGTTGATGATGCCATCCAACCATCTCATCCTCTGTCATCCCCTTCTCCTCCTGCCTTCAATCTTTTCCAGCATCAGGGAGCTTGCTCAAACTCATGACAATCGAGTTGGTGATGCCATCCAACCATCTCATCCTCTGTCGTCCCCTTCTCCTCCTGCATTCAATCTTTTCCAGCATCAGGGTCTTTTCCAATGAGTTCTTCGCATGAGGTGCCCAAAGTATTGGAGTTTCAGCTTCAGCATCAGTCCTTCCAATGAATATTCAGGACTGACTTCCTTTAGGATTGACAGGTTTGATCTCCTTGCAGTCCAAGGGACTCTCAAAAGTCTTCTCCAATACCACAGTTCAAAAGCATCAATTCTTTGATGCTCATCTTTCTTTATACTTTGAAGAGTACTGGTTAGAAAAATATTTTAGTATTAAGGTCTTTCCTTGGGATCTCTATTTCCAAATCATCCAGGTTAGAATTTCTCACGAAGAACACCTAAAAGAAAACCAAGGAGGAGGATCATGAGCATTAAAGTCCCAGGATGGCCTTCTTTATAAAGCTCAGACAGAGTCTCTGGACACTTCTGATGTGAGCCAAGAGATCTGTAACCTGAATGTGGGGTTTCCAAAGTCTCTCTGACTTTAGACCTTTCAGCCTGCTGTATGTATTGGAAGACAGCTCTTACTGCTGAACAAAATGAGCACAGGATTTAACCATCTTACAGAAAAGCACTGTCCATGTGAGGCACCATTTGATGTCTCAGTAGACCCTGAGGAGTGTGTTGCCTATAGTGTTTGCTTGAGACAAAATGCAGCTCCATCTGAGACTGATTAGTTACTGGCAGTTGCTGACTGTGGGCCCCAGATGAAAAAGACAACTATATACAAAATGACTTAAGGGAACCTACTGCTGCTGCTGCTGCTAAGTCGCGTCAGTCATGTCTGACTCCATGCCACCCCATAGACGGCAGCCTACCAGGCTCCTCTGTCCATGGGATTTTCCAGGCAAGAGTACGGGAGTGGGTTGCCATTGCCTTCTCTGAAGGGAAGCTACAGCCTCCTCTTTTGTCATGAAATCTGCTGTGCACTCAAATCTGTGTGGACTCAAACAGGAGGCACTCAAAAAGCAAATAATAGAATACAAAAGGAAGACAAAAGTGCTTGGGGGTAAAGAAAGACTTTAGAAGTTCGAGCCCAGTATGACCAAAACAAAAGGAGAAATGACTGGCTGAGTTGACAAAGCAGAAGAAAAAGAAAACAAACCCATCACGGATGATGACACCTCTCCTAAAGAGGATCTGCTGCGTTGGAATGAGTGTGAATGATTTAGATTTTACTAGTGCATTTTTGGAGGGGCACGCACTGGAATATGAACGTGAACTGCTAGAAGATAAATTAGAGGCAGAGAGAAGTGGTGACAAAAAGGAACCAAGTTATCTTGTTACAGAATGTGAATTAGTAAGACATTAGCTCTGCTGATAAACTTCTTTTGTGAAGTTAAACTGATGAAGAACAACAGCTGCCATTAAAATTTCTACCATGTTAGACCTACCATATGATCCTGCAATCCCAATTCTGGGCTTATATCCAGAGAAAACCATAATTTAGACATATGCATGTACCCCAATGTTAATGGTGGCACTATGTAAAATAGCCAAGGCATGGACAAGCAACCTAAATGTCCATCAACGGGAGAACGGATAAAGAAGATGTGGTGTAAATATAAATGGAATATTACTCAGCCATTAAAATCAATGAATTAATGCCATTTGCAGCAACATGATGGACCTAGAGATCATCATACAAGTGAAGTAAACCAGACAAAGAAAGACAAATACCAGATGATATCACTTATATGTAGAATCTTTAAAAAAATGATACAAATGATCTTATATACAAAACAGAAATAGACTCACAGACATAGAAAAGAAACCTGTGGTTACCAATGGGGAAAGGGAAGGGGGAATAAATGAGTAGGAGCTTGAGATTAACATATATATACTACCATATATCAAGTAGATAAACAATAAGGACTTACTGTATAGCACAGGAAACTGTACTTGATATTCTATACTAACTTACAAGGGAAAAGAATCTGAAAAAGAATATATATGTATATATAACTGAATCACTTTGCTGTACGCCTGAAACCAAACACAACATTATAAATCAATTATATTTCAATTTTTAAAAAGTCTGTTCTATGTTTATGTCTATGTACTATGTCATTATGTTTACACATATTATGAACTCTACCATGGAAAACACATTTTTAAAATTTTCCAGATAGAAAAAAAAAAAAAAGAAATCAATGAAATAGAAAATAAAAAGAGAAAAGTGAGTGAAATCTAAAGCTAGTTCTTTGAGAATGTCAGTAATACAGATACACCAGTAACCAGACTGTTTATCATTAATATAAATAAGAGAGAAGAAATAAATTGTCAATAACAAGAGAGAAGACATCACATTAGAGCCGCACATTGACTTCATTGTTTTAGAACTTCCCTAAAGAAAACATGAGGTCCAGATGGCTTCACTGGTGAATTCTACAAAACACTTAAGGAACAAATAATACCAGTTCTATACACAAACTCTTGTAGAAAATAGATAACTGAGTGTTACAGCTCTTTTGGAATTTGTCTAGCAGGTTTTTCAGTTCACACTGGAAAGCAAAAAAAAAAAAAAAAAAAGAAAATAGGTGATTGAATGTAACTCAACTCATTCTATGGGGCCAGCATTGCCCTAAATCAATGCCAAACATATTAAAAGGAAATTTAGAACAATATCCCTCATGAACATAGGTGCAAAAATCCTTAACCAAATTTTAGCAAATCAAATTTGGTGATACATAAACATGGATACTATATCATGGCTTAATCACAAGAATGGTTTATATAATAATACAAAAATCAGTCAATGT